>NC_043969.1:20443843-20601989 GCF_902148855.1 Sphaeramia orbicularis | reverse complement strand
CCAGTCCAAACCAGATGATATTGGAATCATCCTGGAAGGCCAGATAGTCATCCAAGAACTGGACCAATGTTCTGTTGGCCATTTCCCTTCTCTTTGGTCTACTGTATGCCCTTAACATGGATTATCCTCAAAATTGAGGTACTTCTTTGAAGTGGTCCAAAAGGTGATCATGGAGCTTGATGCCGGAACTCTTTCCAAAAAGCACAAGTACTGAAAAATAAACTCCATGAATAGGAGTTTAGGGTGTTGACTGTTGCCATTTTGCACTTGCCTTTGAGCCTAGCATTGTTCGGTGCTTCCACTATTGGTTTGAAAAAGTTTTTACACTAAACTTACACTCACTAGATAGATGCTGCTCATAAAGTCTTAAAGGAGACAAAATTTTAAGGCCAGACACAGAAGGTAAAAGCCTTGATTTTTTTTTTTTTTTTAATTTTAATTTTATTTTTAATGCAGTGGTACATTTCAAAACTTTTTCTAGTTTTGTTCCTAAACAGTTTGGCCAATCAGACTAAACTCGCTCTTTACAATTTGTAATTCACGTGATATGTTCTTTCATAGATTTTTTTTTCTTAATATGTAATTCATGCCAGATGTATGTAGTTGTGAACACCAAAAAAACCAAGGTGACTCTTTTGACATTTTTTTCTTCACATTTTTTGTCCTCATTTATGTCTGTGATCTACAGCAGGACAGTTTTTGCCTTTTTTCACTGGCAGTATCCCGACTTCAGTAATACTGTTTGCTTTGATAATTTTTTCTACTATTGAGGCCATGCAATAACTTGGATTTTTTTTTTGGCATATAGTATTCGGCACAGTTCTGCACTCAAGTGTGCACAACGCAATGGAGTGACTTAGATGCTATTAACCAAAATTGCGTTTGCTTTCACTGTTTGTCATGTAATTCCCACTGCTGCCTCCAGGACACAGGGAAATTCCCCTTGTCATTGTTTATTCCTTAGACATTTCACATTATGAAATGTTAATATTAATTTGGAGGTGCCCAAAAATGTGTTAAGCCTCAATTGTCAAATTTAAATGGAATGTTGACGTGTAAGTTTTCATTTTTTTCAAAATATTCAGATATCTTTGTATACATTAGAGTTGGAATGTCAAGGTTGAACAGTTGTACAGTTAGTTTACAGTTTTTATGAAAGCTCACGGTCAGTTCTTAAAATTTTTTGAACTTGACAGGTTTTCTTTTTGGCATGTCTCATGAGCCACAGTGCGTTTGTGTCCAAACAGTTACACTTGCTGCTGACTGATAAACACCACCAGTGTTAAGTCGACCATAAAGCATTGGAGACAGTGACAGGTTAAAATCGAAATGTGCAGAAAGTAATTTTAGCTTTATTTCTTGGATAAGTACAAACATTGCTAAAAGCAGTCCAAAAGAACTATGCATAGCACTGTTGAGTCACAGAGAAAAAAGATACTTGTTGAATGTTTTATAGGTTCATTAAAACCATCTCAATGTCCCTATTTTAGAGTAGTTCACTAACTGAACACTACTTTTTTTAAGCGTATTTGAAAAAGGTTTTATGCTGAAAAATCCATGTTCTCAATGCATTTCATGTTCAAACAAATATTAAAATGTTTGTTATATTTGAAGATTGAGTACTTTTTTGATTGCGTTGTAGGTCAAAACTAATGTAGTAACAGTAATTTATTGTAGGTTGCATGGAAAAAAAAAACTATTTATGCAATATGAAAGTAAATTATTTATTCAGAGCACAAATCAATATAACGCTAATGGTATGAAAGATATATATATCATTAGTAGAAATGGTTCATGCATGTATATAACAGTTCAAGTATGAAAAAAACACATGATTTTATTTGAAGTTGACAAGATAAAATTGTTTGACTCTAATTGTATATATTTATTCTGGTGATATTGCAGAATTTTTTTTGGCAGCAGAAACAGGATTTTTTTAAACTCGAAAATGTAAAATTTTCTTGCTCACATTGTATGTATTTATCCTAAGGACATACATAAAAGGGCTTTGCAGCCAAAAAATAATTATATTGCGCGCAACCACTTTCCATGACTTTTTTACGCAACATCTGTGATCTTCTTCTTTCAGTGCACCTACCACAAACGTAATACCCTCATTTTCCCACACTGTGCTCCTACCCTCTTCATTGTTATCAGAATCTAATCCAGACATTTTATTTACACGGTTCAAACATAGGCTTCCATTATACTTAATGAGAATAAATAATATCCAGTTGATACTAAAGCTTTTATAATAAAACCTTTACAACACTTTTGGAGATTCTGTTTTATTCCTCCACTTGTATTTGTAATTAAACACCTATTAATCTGGAGTTAGTACTGTGTGATGTAACTGCAACATCTGATCATTCTAAAAAGGCAAGTATCCAAAGCACAACAATAAACTAGAAGCACTCGGAGAGCGCAGACCTCTGCCAGGCAGATCAGTGCCTCGGATTGGATGAAAATTTCAGGAAATGTTGATACTGGCACAAGGAACAAATGATTAAATTTTGGTGGTGATTTGAGGTGTGTGGGGGGGCACTGATCTGGTCTGCGCTCTACGAGTGCCTTTTTCTAGAAAAGACAGTGCAGACCTCTGCCAAGGCAGATCAGTGGGCCGGACCTGTGGGCCGGATTGGACCCTCTGACCCCCAACTGGTCAAGGCAGACGGCCATCCTTCAGGAGTCTGGGTCTGCTCGAGGTTTCTGCCTGTTAAAGGGAAGTTTTTCCTCGCCACTGTCACAGTCAGAAGTGTTTGCTCCTGGAGGGATTCTGCTGAGTTTCTGTAAATTGGCTTAAAATTTGATTTGATTTGATCTGTCTCTCCTTTATGTGAAGCACTTTGTAACATGTTGTTTTAAAAGTGCTATGTAAATAACGTTTTACTTGGCGGGCGGATTTGGCCCCGGGCCACATGTTTGACATCTGTGCTGTAGCGAGTCGTAAAAGATGGCCGACAGAGATAAATCATCCTGAGACTCAAATCGTCCCTTGACATGTTTATATAGTGCATTGAAAGTGATGTTTCCTGGGCTTTAAAAATGGACGTCAAGGCTGTTGAGCGCATTATGTAATAAATTCCATTATGTAATAAAAGTTCAAAATGTAATACGAATGTCACGTCATCTTGTAATAAAGCTGCATTATGTAATAAACTGCCGCATTTTGTACTAACTACCTCAATGCATTATGTAGTAAATTTTTTCACATTATGTAGTAAGTTATTACCAATTTGAGAAATTTATTACAAAATGCACTTGACAAATTTTTATTTAAAAAATGTAACTCACGTGGTTCATTATGTAATAACAATCCAAACTAATATAATTTCGGAGTAATTTAGAAGAAATTAGTCACAGGAGCTACAGGTAATGTACATCAGAACTTTAACCACACAGTTTAAAGATTAATTTAGCACATTACATCTTCCTGAAAATAAAATGCGGTCAAGTGCATTTTGTAATAAATTCTCAAATTGTAATAACTTACTACATAATGCGAAAACATTTACTACATAATGCATTGAGGTAGTTCATTACAAAATGCGTCAGTTTATTACATAATGCGGCTTTATTACAAGATGACGTGACATTCTTATTACATTTTGAACTTTTATTATACAATGGGGATTTATTACATAATGCGGCCTCAACAAGGCTCATGACTAAGCAGAAGTCTGTGACGACTTGGAAACAGGAACATACTCAAACACCTCATGCAATGAAAATGAAAAGTGTTCTCATTTCACATGATTATACACTAATGAAAACATAATTCTGAATATGATATCCCATTTCTGCAATTAGATCCTAAAATACCTTCCACAATGGGCCTTTAAATGATGCTATTTTTAGTGTTGTTACTGGTGCTCAGGTGCAGAAGTTATGGTTTAGAAATCTCAGAAATAAGACAAGGTGACAGTATTGTTGAGATATTTTTTTTGTGGTGACTAAAAAACTAATTCAATGGTGATACCCCACTGATATCAGGTTCTGTGTGTCTGAGCAGACCAGTGTTCCTTCACTGATTTATTGGCTATGCACTTCATTCTCCTGCTGCCCTTTCTATCCACTGCATCTCCACACAGTCCACTCAGGAATACAGAGACCATCAAAGGGTCCACCTTGGCGATGAGGCAGTGGTTCATTTAGAGCCATCTGTTCAGGGTGACGCCACAGTGAGTGGACCAGAGTACAACAGAATCTGCACTGACTCCTCTGTAATCAGGTACAGGATGTCTGCTGTCAGAACATACGGCTGAGCATTGTAGCGCTGTCAGATGTAATAACGCTCACCGTCCTCTGTCTCCACTGTGTATCGGGGCTAATCACCCTTTCCTCTGTTTTCTAGAGTTGGACTGAAAAGGTCACAGGTCACTATTTTTCAAAAAGGGGCATGACTCAGATTTGCACTATAGAATTAATACGCAGCCAAGATTTACTCCTTTGGGACCTTTGCTGCTTTCATCCTCTTTTGTAATTGTTGCTAATGTTGTAACACTGTGGTGATGCTAATATGGTTTACAGCTGCCTTTTCCAAATCTAAGATCAGACCCAAAGATTATCCACAGTGATGTCATGGTTCAGTAAAAGTAAAGAGCTGCAAAGATCACAACAAATGATGCAATTACATGAAAATTAAATAAAAGAAGCAACAACCAGTAAATTCTCACTTTAAATTACTGACCTATAAATGGAGAACTAAATAAGTACTAATATAACATTTTTTATAATGCTAATAACTAAATGGGTAACCAAACTATATACTTGTCCCGTTAAGTTATATCATTATTACTCCGCCCTTCAAAGGGGAGGCAAAGGGTACTGTTTTTGGTTCGGTTTGTTTGTTTGTTTGTTTGTTTGTTAACATTCTAGCAGGAAACTGTTGGTTGAATTCATACCAAACTGGGTTTATAGATTACCAGTGACCCAGAATAGATGCGGTTACATTTTGGGAACAGCAGGTGAAAGTTCAAATTTTTAATGAATTTTTTTAAAATCTTTTTTTTCCCATTCACTTATAATAGGTGAAAATTCAAATGTCTGTGGCAGCAAATCTATCAGTTGTATTCATACCAAATTGGGTTTATAGATTGCCAGTGACCCAGACTAGATGTCACTATATTTTGGGGAAAAGTAGGTCAAAGCTTAAATTTTTAATGAATTTTTGAAAATCTATTTTTTTCCTCATTTACTTATAATGGGTGGAATTTCACATGTCTGTAGCAGCAAAACTTTTTATTGAATTCATACCAAATTTGGTTTATAGATTGCCAGTGTCCCAGAATGGATCTCATTACATTTTTGGGAACAGTAGGTCAAAGTTCTAATTTTTTATGATTTTTAAAAAATGTTTTGTCTTGTCTCATTTACTTAAAATGGGCGACACTTCAAATATCTAAAAAAACATCAATTTTGTTTCAATTTACTTAAAACTTACTGCATATATAGAGGCAATTGATATGCTGACATCCGCACAGGCATAAACATGATGACATCAGCTGGATCGATGCCAAAATATGCTAGAATATGTGTGAGGGGTGGGGTTTGTTGTGCCTGGAACTACTTGCATTAAATGTAACCACCAGAAGGTGTCACTTTTTCATAGTATGTAGGATGGTCCCAGTAGAAACCCTTAAAATGGTCCCTCTATTCTAAATTATGCATTTTGTATTCTTACGTAGAAGTTTTTTAATTAATAAAAAGAAAACACACCAATCCCTTACTCAGTATTTTCTCCTCAAAGATAAACATGGTATAGCTCGTTTTTGGCTGAAATGGCTGAAAGGAATAATTTCCTTTCTTGCTGTGGAAAATGTTAAACCACAAGAAATAAATCTTTTGAACATATGCAATGCCTTCTACAACAACTGGAAAATTATAGCACATAGAAGATGGACAGAATGACCATGAACTAAATGAGCTGACAGACTGCTGCATCATCTTTTTGTAAAATTCCCTTGTTTTTCCTCTCTGACTTTACTTTTTTTTTTTTTTTTATCTTACTTTAATTTTCTTCTTTTTTTGTATATGTGATAAAATGAAATAAAGAAATTTTTTGTTTTTTTTTTTAAAAAGGAAAATGAGAGAAAAGACACAGAACAATCGTTATTAGCATTTGATCTACTTGTACCATGTGTCTATAGCTGACGACGGCATGTTACTGCCTTGTTACCATTATTTGTCTGTGTAACACAGTAAAGAGCATTTAATTACACCACTCATTATTCAGATTAAGAGTATGCAAATATACAGTTTACGTAAATTTATGACATTTTTGAAAAATTTAATCTTGAGGAGACATTCGATTTTTGGAGGGACTTACACTGATGACGTTTGTGACCACAGTTTACATTGTCTGATGTTATACATAGTGCACAGAATATGGTTTTATATTATGTATGTGCATGAATAATTAATGATTAGTAATGTTTTAGTAAAGATTCATTTTCATTTTTTGTGGGGGTGGGATTGATAAATATGTGTTACTTCATGGAGATGTGGCATTAATGAGTATATGATACTGTTTCTGCCTGAATGCTGCATATGTTAAGTCTGAAAAAGTGTTTAAAGTGTTAAAATGGTATAAATATAGTTCACCACACCTTGATAGGTGTTTTTTGGAGTATTATTTAGATTTCTGTGAATATTCAACTTCAGAAACTCATTAAATACCCACCCATAGTTTATGAATGTCTGATACAGTATAGGCTATGACTTTCATTTAAAGAAGTTTTACTGTGATTTCTTGAACAAAATAAGCAGAAACTAAATGTATAAAACATCAATATTTCAGCAGATCTTCAGGCAGGAGTTCTTTACAGGTTATCTCATTAAGTTCTGCTCAGTGAGAACATTTACTGTGCTACAGTCATACTAAACCCAGTGGCTGTTATGCATATCCTCAGAAAATACTAGGAGCTGAACTGAAGCTCACATTACTACCATCCTCCAGGCTTACAAAGACGTCCAGGGGTTCTGATTTCAAAGAGACAATAGGTTTTCGCTTTCAGTAAATAAAATACTCTACTGGGTGTTTGGAGAACCCAAAGCAGATTTAGTCACAGTTTGAGTCACAGAGACGTGGACTCTCACTGTGGGAGGAAGGTCATTTAGTAGACGTGTCCTGGCTTCAACCATATGAGACAATATTCTAACATAATGTGAAACCTTTTACTCCCTCCAACACATTTATGTTCTTAAACCAAAGACTTGTGAAGACAAAGTTCTGTTTTTCTTTTGTGAAAGGTGAGGCAGCCTCAATAATTCATGTCTTGGAAGAAAACTGCCTTTGTTTAGAGACTCCGAACAGCTCCTGCATCTGACAGTTTCTGATTATTTTCGGTTCTTAAAATAGATTAAAGAATATAATGGTCTACTTGTCTATTGTATCTTCTCAAAAATAAATCTGTTTGTTAAATGGTGCTTAAAAGTATTATTTGTTCATTTAAACACAGGCTCATTTTACTTATTAAGTCAGTGAAGCGACAGTGATGATTTAATGAATTTGTCACCAGTAAACATACTGATTTGCTTTTTAATTAGCTCAGCCTTAATTCTCCCCAGAGGAACCATCAAATTTGCTCCTTTTCAGAAGCAGAGGCTCTGAAAATATCATAGTTGGACTAGACTTTAACTAAATTTCAATAACCTTAAATACATCTTTACTTAAATGAGTCTTTTTTACTCACTGAGCCATCATGATTTGATCCATAGGGTTAAAATCCTTGTATTTTTCTCACTGTTTCAGTTATTTTCCCAGTTTGACAGTAAGGATGTAACCTGCTTTAACTGTTCAGGCTCATTGCTACCAAGGTTATTATCGTTAACGAAAACTAACGAAATGATGAAAACTAGAATTCAAAAAACATTTTCGTTAACTGAAATAAATAAAAACTATAATTAAAAGAAAAAACGACAACTGAAACTGTATTGTGTGCTTACAAAACTAACTAAAACGTATAAAAGTTATGGATAAAATTCCCTTCGTTTTTGTCTTTGTCAATGTCGGATTGATATGGAGTGGATTTATTTTGCTCTAGCAATTTTAGCTAGCGGCACCATATGACACTTCACGGTCCGTCACTTCTCATCACATGTGGTTTAGAGTCGTTTTTCTCGTCCACACTCTACCTGGAAACATGGAGACTAATGTTTGGAGAAAAGCAGAATCCTGTCTGGGATTTATGGGAATATGACAGAAGAAGAGAAAAGATTTGACAAAACTAAAATTAATACTAAAACTAAACTAAAACTAAGCATTTAGTAAAAATGAAACTAATAAAAACGAACAAAGCTGCTCTAAAACAAATTAAATGTAACTGAATTAGAGAAAAAAAAGTCAAAACTGAATAAAACTAAACTATAATGAAAAATCTAAAACTATTATTACCTTGATTGCTACAATATTGTGATCACACTGTGACTGAAACTTGAGCCCCTGAAACAGCGACCCTCTGAAATCAAACATGCCAGTTTGTGATATGTAAATGCTTCATAGCCTGTTTACTATAGTCAGCTGACTAACCAAAGGGGAACATGCTCCAACAAATCATACTCGATTGAGTCATTTTTGTCTAGTGATGAATGAATATACTGAACCTTTAGCATATATTCATTCATTACATATTTAAGTGAACTTAACTTTGTGTGTTTAGGAAACTGACTTCCCCTGGTGAAAGCTGGGCGGCTCAGTCGCTCCACTCTGCGGGTCACAGACTCTGTTTCCACACACACACCTACATCAGATATGGTTTTACCTACACTGAGGACAAAAACCTCAGTGGGTTTAATTCTTCAATAAGTGACTGAATGCACTTTTAATTTTTACCTGAGAGTACTTTTTAGTTTTGGCTCAAATGTTCCTAATTTAGAGTTAAAGGGAATATTTCCCTCTTTGGCATCACCACCTGCTGGTCAGTTTGGTTTTATCATTGAACTTGGCGTCCATTCACACTCCCCTAATTAACACCAGGCATTTCACAGCATAAAAAAGACCCAAAAGTTTCTATTACTGCTGGAGCGATACCACACTTTGATGTGATGATACCGATTACTTTTTTGGAACATTTATGGTGATATCAGGTAAAATAATCCATTTAAGGTGTGAGCCTCCTAGCTCTTTAAATTTTCAGAGCTAATGAATGCAAATTATTACAAATTGTTGCCACATCTGAACTTGACAAAAATAATTGATTTGATTGGTGTTTGTTTGCTGTGGTGGGTGTAGCAGTGCCTCACATCCAGGGAGGAAGTGGCCTGGCCGACAAATCTGACTTTAAAATGATAAGGTTAATCAATAGAAAATAGGTGTACATCTATAAAATAATAAATAAATAAATAATTAATTAATTAAAAAAATGCCTCATATGTGTTGTGATTGCCTGCATAAGATATAATGTAAAAATTTTGTTTATCTAAGTTCTTTAATTTTGAAGAAAATATCATTTTTATGGTGGCTTATTTTACGTTCATGTATTCAGATAAACTGAGCAATGCATTTCAACTACAATGAGCCACCCTTAGACTTGTGTTTTAGCAATATTTTGATGGTTCCATTCATTGAAATGCATTAATTTTAGGGTACAGGGTGTCCCAAAAAATGGATACACACTTTAAATAATTGTAAAGTAGGTGTTTATTAAAATTCATTTAATTTTCAAAATGTAATAGGATTTACGGTAACACTTTATTTGAAGGTCTAGTTTATAATGCATTAAGCACACATTCATAAGACATTATAATGCATTTATAATGCATTATAAAAGTCATTACAACAGTTTATGATCATGTAAACAACTTATACCAAGGTTAATAAAGTATTATAAGTGCAGGCATAATGTATTATAAATTCCACTTTCATAATGTTTTATACATCCATACCAAAGTGACAACAGTGTTTGTAGGAAGAAACTCATGTCCTGGGTTAAATAACACATTGTAACCATCATAACTCCAGCCACTTATAAAGGACACAGAGAACTGTTCTGACATGCAGTTTCTGAAACTGAATAATGCCTTATAAACATCAATAATAAGTTACAGAATGACTTTAAGAGCTTATAGTAAAGTGACAACACTGTGTAAGGTTATATTAGCAATTGTATGATATTTTAACACAGTATGATGATGTATGAGCAGTATCTGCTGGCTCTAAGTAAAGTGTAACTCAAAAAATTATACATCCAAGTGTTCTTAATAACTCTTTATTGTGCAAAAACAAAACATTAAAAGAACAGAGACAGTAAATATAAGTGTTACATGTTGTTTTGTACGTTAATAAAAATAATGTGGCTGCTCTAAATCTTTGTTAATTCAACACATACTTTTTTTAAAAATAAAATTAAAGCCGTAAAATAGATGGGTATAGGGACCAGTGACAAAACTAATAAAAATTCCCCACCTAAAAAACTAAATTCCTTCACACTGCTTCTGTGCCAGAATCCAAATCCCCCAATGTTTATCCGATAACTTTTAACTTAAAACCAAGCATCTGAGGAACTAAACAATGCACTTTCAACAACAAACCATAAGCTTAATTTACATTCAATGTGCAATGGGCAGTAAAGTATCATGTTAAGTTACCCTTATAAGTGGCAAGAGTTATGATGGTTATAATGTGTAATGTAACCCAGGACTTGAGATTCTTCCTTCAAACACTGTTGTCACTTTGGTATGGATGTATAAAACATTATGAAAGCTGAATTTATAATACATTATGCCTACACATATAATACTTTATTAACCTTGGTATAAATTGTTGTACATGATCATAAACTGTTGTAATGACTTTTATAATGCATTATAAATGCATTATAATGTCTTATGAATGTGTGCTTAATGCATTATAAACTAGACCTTCAAATAAAGTGTTACTGAATTGACAAAAACCATTTTATTGTTTTGTCACCACCTGTTTCCAAACTGATGTCCATTCTGGTCCAGACACTGCTGACAACGCCAAGCAATGGAATCACACACATCACCAAACAATTCCCATGGTATTGCATGCATTCACGTTCAATGGCTGCTCTCAATTCAGTGACTGTTGCAGGTCTCATAGTGTAGACTTTGTATGTGAGGTATCCCCATTAAAAAAAGTCTAGTGGTGTGAGGTCTGGTGAACTTGGGAGGATTCAACGAAACCCCTCCGTCCAGTCCACCTGTTGGCAAGTTCACCAGACCTCACACCAACTAGACTTTTTTTAGTTTATTCAATTTTTTCTGGTTATGTTAATATTGTCTTTGTAATTATGAAAAGAAAGGTATATTCCCGTACATGTAAACAGAGTCCATTGAAACCACTCTGCTAATAAGTGTTCAGTGTTCCTGTAAAACAAAACATAATTAACAATCACTCAAAGTACTGATAGTCCTTAAGTGCCATGGTGAACAAATCTAAATAAGCCTCAGTAGTCTCAGGTTCAGATTTGGATTAATGGAGCAGGTACATCAGCCTTAAACCAATAACATCTAGATCCTTTATTCATGTCATTGGTTACAGTTTTGCATTCATTCTGGCTTTAGGTTTTCTGCAAATATACTGTCTCTGTTTCAGTGTTTTTTAGTCTGTCCATGATAGGTTTAATGGAAACATTACTTAACCCTTTATAGGGCATGTAGAAGCCACGTAATAACGACCCATAATGTAATAAATTTGCCATTTTTTAAAATGTAATAGGCCAATAACGTAATAACCTGACCAATAACATAATAAAAGTCCAGAACCGAATAACATAATAACTTTTGACCAATAATGTAATAACTTATTACATTATCAGTAGGTTATTACGTTATTGGCCTGATAAAAAAAAAAAAAAAATCTTTGAAATGTAATAACTGAGCCAATAATGTAATAATATATTAATATTACTGTATTTAAGTTTCATTTATTGCATGTAACTATGAAAAAATCTCTCTCTCTCTCTCTGCCCCCCCCCCCATGTATTTGTCTATTTAACTTGATGGTTTAAATGATCTCTAGTCCTGTCTGCTCCTCCTTAGCTTTTTCAAACTATCTCCAAATGAAATGGAAGCACCATGTTTGCAACACAGATAATGGTATGATATGAAGTATGTATGACATGTAACTCACTCGTGAAGATAGTGAGTTTTTTTTCCACTGTTAAGGATATTTTGATTTCCCATAATTGACCACTAGAGGGCAATGGTGTGATATGACTTTCTTCAGTTTTCCAAACTTCCTTGCTTCCTTTCTAGGACACATGTTGAAAGGTGATCAGTAATCAATTTTCTTTGGTGAACAGTCCATTTTGTTGAAATTCTTGCATCTACCACGTACAATCTTATATATTTAGTGCAAAGAGGATATACCATTATTGAGAGTGTATTCAAAGTAACTGACTATACTTAGCTAACTGTTGGCTAGTTATTAGCATTATTAACTATTACAGTTTGATAATATCAGGGGGTTATAAACATTTTTAAAGAAAAGTGTGTATGTATGTTATTGTGTGCATCCGTGCATGTGTGTGTGGTGTGCGCGCATCTGGTAAATTTTGTGGAACAGAATGGATAATTGAATAGATAAATATGGGACAAACCCTTAAAAAGGTATTTACCCCCTGATATTATCAAACTGTAAGAGTTAATAAAGATAATAACTAGCCAACAGTTAGCTAGGTATAGTCACTTAACTTTGAATACACTCTCAATAATGTTATGTCCTCCTGCACTAAATATATCAGATTGTACGTGGTATATGCAAGAATGTCAATGAAATGAAATGTTCACCAAGGAAAATTGATCACTGATTACCTTTACACAACATACAGACCTGATCAAAATCTTAAGACCAGTTGAAAAATAGCTAGAATTTACCTTTTGCACATTTGGATCTTAATGAGGTTTTAAGTAGAGCTACAATATACAAAAGCAAGAAGGGGGAGTGAGACAAAAAGCACTTTGAAAAAGTCATTTATTGAAAACAACAAGTAAACTGAAATAGGCTGTTTATCAGCTGATCAAAAGTTTAAGACCATTGCTCAAAAAATTACAAAAAACTCTCCAAACCAGAACAAAAAATTTCTCAGTAGGACTCAGTAATGAGTAGCTCCACCGTTCTTGTTAATCACTTCAACAAATTCGTTGGGCATGCTTGATGCGAGTGTTTCCAGGAGGCTGGTGGGAACATTGCTCCAAGTGGTGAAGATGGCTTCACGAAGGGCATCAACTGTCTGGAACTGATGGCCATTTTTATAAACTTCCCTTGCCATCCATCCCCAAATGTTCTCTATGGGATTTAAATCAGGGGAACATGTGGGATGGTCCAAAAGAGTGATGTTATTCTCCCTGAAGAAGTCCTTCGTCAAGCGAGCATTGTGAACTGCAGCGTTGTCCTGTTTTTAAACCCAGCTGTTACCACACACACGAGGGCCCTCAGTCATGAGGGATGCCCGCTGCAAACATCTGCACGTAACCAGCCGCCGTTTGACGACCCTGCACCACCTGAAGCTCCAGTGTTCCACTGAATGAAAAAGCACCCAGATCATGATGGGACCCCCCTCCACTGTGCCGGGTAGAAAACATCTCAGGTGGGATCTCCTTGTCATGCCAGTACGTTGGAAGCCATCTGGACCGTCAAGGTTACATTTTTTCTCATCAGAGAATAAAACTTTTTTCCACCTTTCAGTGTCCCATGTTTGATGTTCCCTGGCAAGTCTAAACGGGCAGTTTTGTGGCGTTGTAGGAGACAAGGTCTTTGAATTCGTTTTTTGTTTTTGAAACCCTTTCCCACAGATGCCGTCTGATGGTTATTGCGCTGCGGTCGGCACCAGTAAGGGCCTTAATTTGGGTCGAGGGACCGCCCTGTGTCTTGACGGACAGTCAATCGAATCCTCCTGCTCAGCGCAGGTGTAATTTTTTTGGGTCTACCACTTGACTTTTTTGTTCCATAATGCTCAGGATCTGTCTAAAAATTTAGAATGACTGTCTTACTGCCGTCCAACCTCAGCAGCAATGGCACACTGCGAGAGGCCTTGCTTATGCAGCTCGATGATCCGACCACGTTCAAGAAGAGAAAGCTTCTTAGCTTTAGCCATCAGGAGGGCATGACCGAGTGAATGCCCGACAGAAAATGAGAATTTTGAGCAGATTTTGGCTTTTATAGCCTGCAGTCTTAAACTTTTGATCAGCTGATAAACAGCCTATTTCAGTTTACTTGTTGTTTTCAATAAATGACTTTTTCAAAGTGCTTTTTGTCTCACTCCCCCTTCTTGCTTTTGTATAATGTAGCTCTACTTAAAACCTCATTAAGATCCAAATGTGCAAAAGGTAAATTCCAGCTATTTTTCAACTGGTCTTAAGATTTTGATCAGGGGCCTCATGTACAAACACTTGCGTGGATTTTACACTGAAACCTGCCGTATGCCCAAATCCAGAAAAGTCCGAACGCACAAAAATCCAGATGTATAAAACTGTGCGTACGCCCAAATCCAAGTACATTTCCTTTATTCATCCCAATCAGCGTGGAATTGAGCGCAAATGTTGGAGTACCTGACTCCTCCCTCTCCACGCCCACATTTAAATATGCAAATCAGCATAAACGGGGTCCGCAGGTGGGATTCCCTCTGGGATTCCCCTGTCTGCGTGATCAGACGATGACGTCAAGGTGGACGCGAAGCGGAGGCCAAAACAGGCGGAAGGAGAAAAGAGACGAACTGAGACTGTTTGAGGAAAGAGTCGCCGATATTGTGACACTTTTCTCACAGGGCTGATGCGGATCACCCCCAAGATAAATATATATTAGTATTTGTGTAACTCACACATGAGTTTCATTCTACGGGTCATACACAGTCTGATCACAGCCAAACTAGATAAAGGTTCATGCGTAATCATGTCAGGATACCAAAGAGGAAATCAAAGACTTTGACTCATGTTTAATTACTCAAATTATTATTTTCCAACAATGAGACAGAAGACGCAGTATCATCCTCCTGCCACAGAGGCTTCTGTTGACTCCTCGGCGTTAGCTGGTCCTCCGGTCCGCCACAGCCCACTGCTGATGCCTGTCTGACCGGCATGGGTCCGTGCTGACCCGAGTCACAAGAGGACATCATGAGGACGATCGGCAGAGTCAATGAGCGACTGGACCGACGAATAAATGTTCTCATAGACATGAACACTATATTCATCAACCAATGAATTATGTGTCCTTGTCTCTTTATGTGGTTGTTGCTTAATGTCCTCCCGGGCAGGATTGGCATTGATGGGTCCAGGGTTTGTCTGGTTCTGGTTCTGGTGGTGGATGTGCTGCTCTGGCAGTAGGAAGATGTGCTGGTGTGTTCATTGTTCTTCTGTGTATCTCTGATGTGCCCATCAATCGGAGGAATGACCTTTTTCACATTATTAACAGTTTCCCAGTGTCACCTCTAAGTGTCGCCAAAGGTTCCAAAGCACTAGAAACGTGCGTACGCCAGCTATGGACTTGGCGTGAAGGACCGCACATTTCCACGGTCATTTCGCTCTTTATACATCTGAACGTGAGCGTGGAAAAGGACGTACGCCAGGTTTTTGTGCGTATGCACGCTTTATGCATGAGGCCCCAGGTCTGTATGTACTAGAAAGGAAGAAAGGAAGTTTGGACAACTGAAGAAAGTCAATGTCACACCACTGCCATCTAGTGGTCAATTATTGGAAATCAAAAAATCCTCAACCCTACAACACCAAATGTATCATATTTGAGACATGAGTTTTGAAGCCACATGAGCAGTGTAATATTTTTTTCTTGAAAAACCTGATGTATGCAATTAGATACATGCTATACACAGATAATCCACCAGGGGGGAGGAATTCATTCACCAGAGGCCTTTCCAGTGACACTACAAGACTGTCATTAATGAGGAAGGAGGCACAGGTGGTTTTTGAAGAAGAACTTTGTCAATTTTGAAAAGGTTAAGGTCAGAGAACATTAAATTTTAAAAAATGAAACATCAATAGGAAGAGTTACTGGGTTGATGCAATGTGAAATTACTTAATATTTCATAATCTATGTTTTAGTAAACCCGTATTGAAAAAGGCATAACAATTTTGATACAGCAGGTTTATGAGGTCATGTAACTCTAAATCAGCCAATTGTAATTTTATTGCATTTCATGCATAATACATATCATCAAGCAACATACAGCCTTCTTTATTTTTCAATTGAAGTATATAAGTGTTTAAATTGCATAATTTAGTACATTTAGAGCAAAAATATTTATATATGGGTGCTTCTATGAAACTGGGTTTATTTTAGTATCTGGCACTTTTCCAGCAATTTAGACCAAATAATAAGAGAGAAATATAACACGTATTTCCCCCAGGATAAACATAATGATGACCTCAGATAAATGCAAAAAATCCCCAAATTATAGAATTTTTAAAAAGAATATCGGGACCCAAATAAGGACATAAAAAGCTATCTAGGTGTCATTTTTTGATCTGAAAACATGGCTCTAAATGGTCTTATATAGACTGTAAATGAAGACAATGTGTTAAATGTGTCAATCCTAATGGTTTTTCTAATCCAGACATACAGGTTTTTCATACCATTTTTAAAAGAGGGTCATTTTTGACTACGATAGAGAAAATCATAAGGGGGAGGGGGTATGTGGTTCGAAAAGAAAATGAGATTTTGCTACAACTTTTTTTTTTTTTTTGCTCAAAAATGCTTCTAAAAAAATCCCAAAGGCATCAATTAGTCACATGTGAGGTATTCAGACTGTTTGAAGCCATTTTTGAAGAGTGTAATTTTCGACCACCGGTATGGAAAATCATAAGGGGGGGAGGATTTTGGTCCAACTTTTGTTTTTTTGCTTAAAATACTTCTAAACAATCCCAAAGGATTCTCTTAGTCGAATTAGATTTATTTCAGACTTTTGAAACCTTTTTTAAGAGGGTAATTTTTGAACACCGGTATGAAAAATCGTAAGGACGCAGTATGAAAAAAAACAAGAATTTGGTCCAATTTTTTTTTTTTGCTTAAAAATACTTATAAAAAATCCAAAAGGAATCACTTAGTCATATTTGATGTATTTCAGACCTTTTGAAAAATTTTTAAAGGAGGTCATTTTGTAACCCCGGTAAAAAAAATCGTAAGGGCGCGTTATGAAAAAAAAAGAGATTTTAGTCCAAAATTTTTTTTTGCTTAAAAACACTTATAAACAATCCTAAAGGCATCCCTTAGTCAAATTTGATGTATTTAAGACCTTTTGAAACCATTTTTAAGGGGGGTAATTTTTTTTCCACCGGTACAAAAAATCGTAAGGGCGCGATGTGAAAAAAAAGAGATTTTGGTCTTTTTTTTTTTTTAAAATGGTACGAAAATTTGTAAGGGCGTGGTATGAAAAAAAATCAGATTTTGGTCCAAATTTTTTTTTTTGCTTTAAAATACTTATAAACAATCCCAAAGGCATCACTTTGTCATATTTGACGTTTTTCTGACCTTTTGAAACCATTTTTAAAGGGATCATTTTTTTTTACTGGTACAAAAATCCGTAAGGGCACGATATTAAAAAAAATCAGATTTTGGTCCAAGTTTTTTTGCTTCAAAATACAAACAATCCCAAAGGAAGCACTTAGTCACATTTGATGTATTTCAGACGTTTTGAAACCATTTGTAAGGGGATCGTTTTTTTCCCACCCATACGAAAATTCGTAAAGGCGCGGTATGAAAAAAAGAAGAGATTTTGGTCCAAATTTTTTTTTTTGCTTAAAAATACTTTTAAACAATCCCAAAGGCATCACTTAGTCACATTTAATGTATTTCAGACCTTTGGAAACCATTTTTCAGGGGTCATTGTTTTTCCACCGGTACGAAAAATCGTAAGGGTGCAGTATGAAAAAAAATGAGATTTTGGTCCAAATTTGTTTTTGCTTAAAAATACTTATAAAAAATCCCAAAGGCATCACTTAGTCACATTTGATGTATTTCAGACCTTTTGAAACCATTTTTAGTGGGTCATATTTTTTCTACTGGTACGAAAACTTATAAGGGCATGGTATGAAAAAAATCAGATTTTGGTCAAAATTTTTTTTTTGCTTTAAAATACTTATAAACAATTCTAAAGTCATCACTTAGTCACATTTGATGTATTTCAGACCTTTTAAAACCATTTTTAAGTGGGTAATTTTTGTTCAACTGGTACGAATAATCGTAATCGTAATCGGTATGAAAAAAAATCAGATCTTGGTCCAAATTTTTTTTTTTCTTAAAAATACTTAAAAATAATCCCAAAGGCAGCACGTTGTCACATTTGATGTATTTCAGACCTTTTGAAACCATTTTTAGGGGGTCATTTTTTTCCCACCGGTGTGAAAAATTGGAAGGAAAAAAAAAAATAAGATTTTGGTCCAAATTTTTTTTTGCTTAAAAATACTTATAAACAATCCCAACGGCATCACGGAGTCACATTTGACATATTTCAGACCTTTTGAAACCATTTTTAAGGGGGTCATTTTTTTTTCCACCGGTACGAAAAATCGTAAGGTATGAAATATGAAAAAAAGAGATTTTGGTCCAAAGTTTTATTTTTGCTTTAAAATACTTTTAAACAATTCCAAAGGCATCACTTAGTCACATTTGATGGATTTCAGACCTTTTGAAACCATTTTTAAGGGGATCTTTTTTTTTTGCTGGTACGAAATGCCGTAAGGGCGCGGTTGGAAAAAAAATCAGATTTTGGTCCAAATTTTTTTTGTTGTAAAATACTTATAAATATTCCGAATGGCATCACTTAGTCACATATGAGGTATTTCAGACCTTTTGAAACCATTTTTAACCCTCCCGTTGTCCTTGGTACTCAGCGCATGCCTTGTCTCCTAGCGCCGGGTCGCACAGACCCGCTCTCCAAAACAAAGCCCGGTATCAAAGTCAGCACGGGAGAGCGCAGCCTCCTTGCATCCTCTTCTTTCTTTCTTTCTTTCTTTCTTTCTTTCTTTCTTTCTTTCTTTCTTACTTTCTTTCTTTCTTTCTCCCCGCCATCGTCGTCCTCTGTACTCGGGGTCACACGGATCCCGGTCCTCTGTGCTCGGGTAACACGGACCCGCGCTCCGGGGCCGAACAGGACTCGTCACACGCCGGGCAGTACAGGACGGCGCAACCTCCGTATATGTATCTCCGGCAGCGACAGCAGACTTTGCGCGTTTTGCAGTCCTTCTTGGAGGGGCAGAACAGACACCTCTGTACACGCCAGCGAGGACGAGCAGACCCACGTAGGCGCGCAGGTCAATCTCATCCATAGGCCTCCAGCCGTCTCCATGTTTCCTGAGACCCTCGCGATTCGTCTCCTCCAGGACGATTTCGTCTATCTCCGGCGTGAGGAAGAGGCGGAACGTCAAGACGACGTCTCGGGCGTCGGAAACCGCCGAGGCCGTGGATCCCAGGGGCCAGGGCCGCCACCACTCCTGCTCCCGCTCCGTTTCCCGCTCCAGCAGCTGCTGCCGCTGTCATCGCCACGGGGCCGTTTCGCACGGCGAAGAGGACCAGGTTATTTTCCCGTTTCTCAACAGGAACGTCTCCCTTTCTCCTCCTCCTCCTCCGTCTCGTTCTCCTTCCCCTTCTCCTCCTTCTTCTTCTACATCTACATCTATGTCTACGTCTACATCTTCTTCTTCTCCTTCTTTTCCTTCTCCCTCGTCAGAGTTGGAGCAAGGTCGGCGGCGGATCTCTCCCGGGACCTCTCGGGCGGCGAAACGCCTCGCGCGGGAGTCGTCGTCATCGTAAGCCGCAGCCGGTCGCCTCACGCTCAGCTCCTCGTCTCGTCATCGTTTCGTACGGGGCCCCGCGGCAGAGACATTGTCGGCCGTCGCTCGCCTCGCCTTCTCCCGTTCCCCGTCCTCTTTTCGCTTCGTCCTTTCCCCGCTCTCCTCGTCCTCCTTCTCCTCCTCCTCGTCCCACTCGTCCTCGTCCTCCCGTTCGTCCTCGTGCTCCTCGCGGTCAGTTTCACCGCTCCTCCGGACGCCGTGTTCTCTCCGGAAAGGCCAGAGGGGATTTGTCGTGGGTCGGGGAGACCCGGTGCTGACGACCGACTTGTACGTCCGGTTTTGTGTGACCTTTGTTACGAGGAAAGACTAAAACGAAAAATAAAAAGCTGCTCTGAGATATCCGGTGTTTTCTCGTGTCATCTCTCCCTATATTCTTGCCGCTTTCGGAGTCGCGAATGAAGTCGACGGCACCTGCCGCACGTGTACGCCGTATGCGCATTACGGACCTATGGACCGCCGCGGGCCTTCGGGGTCGCCTCGACCCGGAGGATAATGCAAAGGGTACGGAAAGGCAAGAAAGAATTTTTTGTGCTTAAAAACACTTCTAAATAATCCCAAAGGCATCAAATAGTCACTTGTGAGGTATTTCAGACATTTTGAAACCCTTTTGAAGAGGGTCATTTTCAACCACCAGTACAAAAAATCGTAAAAACGCGGTATGAAAAAAAAAGAGATTTGGTCCAAAATTTTTTTTGCTTAAAAACACATCTAAATAATCCCAAAGGCATCAAATAGTCACTTTATGGGTATTTCAGACATTTTGAAACCCTTTTGAAGAGGGTGTCTTTCGACCACCGGTGCAAAAAATCGTAAGGACGCAGTATGAAAAAAAATGAGATTTTGTTCCAAATTTTTTTTCCTTTAAAAATACTTCTAAACATTCCCAATGGAATCAATTAGTCACATGTGAGGTATTTAAGACATTTTGAAACCCTTTTCAAGATGGTTATTTTCGACCACCGGTACAAAAAATCGTAAGGACGTGGTACGAAAAAAAATGAGATTTTGGTCCAAAATTCTTTTTGCTTAAAAACACTTCTAAATAATCCCAAAGGCATCAAATAATCACATATGAGGTATTACACACATTTCGAAACCCTTTTGAAGTGGGTCATTTTTTACCATCGGTACAAAAAATCGTCAGGATGCGGTATGAAAAAAAATGAGATTTTGGTCCGAAATTTTTTTTCCTTAAAAACACTTCTAAACAATCCACATGGCATCAATTAGTCACATGTGAGGTATTTCAGACATTTTGAAAGCATTTTGAAGAGGGTCATTTTCGGTATGAAAAAAATGAGATTTTGGTCCAAAATTTCTTTTGCTTAAAAACACTTCTAAATAATCCCAAAGGTATCAAATACTCACATGTGAGGTATTTCAGAAATTTCAAAACCCTATTGAAGAGTGTCATTTTAGACCACCCGTACAAAAAATCTTAAGGACGCGGTATGGAAAAAAATGAGATTTTTTTCCAATTTTTTTTTTGCTTAAAATTCTTCTAAACAATCCCAATGGCATCAAATAGTCACATGCAAGGTATTTCAAACATTTTGAAACCCTTTTGAAGAGGGTCATTTTCGACCACTTATACAAAAAATCGTAAGGACGCTGTATGAAAAAATGAGATTTTTGTCCAAAAATGTTTTTGCTTTAAAACACTTCTAAATAATCCCAAAGGCATCAAATATTCACTTTAGAGGTATTTCAGACATTTTGAAAACCTTTTGAAGAGGCTCCTTTTCGACCACCGGTAAAAAAAATCTTAAGGACACGGTATGAAAAAAAATGAGATTATGGTCCAAAATTTTTTGTGCTTAAAAACACTTCTAAATAATCCCAAAGGCATCAAATAGTCACTTGTGAGGTATTTCAGACATTTTGAAACCCTTTTGAAGAGGGTCATTTTCAACCACCTGTAAAAAAAAATCGTAAGGACGCGGTATGAAAAAAAAAAGAGATTTGGTCCAAAATTTTTTTTGCTTAAAAACACTTCTAAATAATCCCAAAGGCATCAAATAGTCACATGTGAGGTACTTCAGACATTTCGAAACCCTTTTGAAGAGGATCATTTTAGACCACCCGTAAAAAAATCGTAAGGAGGCGGGATGGAAAAAAATGAGATTTTGGTCCAAAATTTTTTTTGCTTAAACATACTTCTAAACAATCCCAATGGCATCAAATAGTCACATGTGAGGTATTTCAGACATTTTTAAACCCTATTGAAGAGGGTCATTATAAACCACCGGTAAAAAAAAAAAATCGTAAGGAAGCGGTATGAAAATAATGAGATTTTGGTCCAAAAATATTTTGCTTAAAAATACTTGTAAACAATCCCAATGGCATCAATTAGTCACATGTGAGGTATTTCAGACATTTTTAAACCCGTTTGAAGAGGGTCATTTTCAACCACCAGTAAAAAAATCGTAAGGACGCGATTTGAAAAAAAAAGAGATTTTGGTCCAACATTTTTTTTTGCTTAAAAACACTTCTAAAAAATCCCAAAGGCATAAAATAGTCACATGTGAGGTATTTCAGACATTTTGAAACCCTTTTCAAGAGGGTCATTTTCGACCACCAGTAAAAAACATCGTAAGGACGCGATATGAAAAAAAATGAGATTTTGGTCTAACATTTTTTTTGCTTAAAAACACTTCTAAATAATCCCAAAGGTATCAATTAGTCACATGTGAGGTATTTCAGACACTTTGAAACCATTTTGAAGAGTGTAATTTTAGACCACAGGTAAAAAAAAATCATAAGGGAGTGGTATGAAAAAAAAATGAGATATTGGTCCAAAAAATTTTTTTTCTTAAAAATACTTCTAAATGATTCCAAAGGCATAAATTAGTTACCAGTGAGGTATTTCAGACGTTTTGAAACTATTTTGAAGAGGGTCATTTTCGACCACCGGTGAAAAAAATCGTAAGGGTTTGTGATCTGGCGCTATATAAATAAAATTTGATTGATTGAGTTATTTAATTGGTTTTCCCCTGTAAGTTGCTTTGGAAAAAAGCGTCTGCCAAATGCATAAACATAAACATAAACATAAAAACAATGAGATTTTTGTCCAAAATTTTTTTTGCTAAAAAATTCTTCTAAACAATCCCAAAGGCATCAATTAGTCACCTTTGAGGTATGTCAGACATTTTGAAACTATTTTGAAGAAGGTGTATGAAAAAAAATGAGATTTTGGTCCAAATTTGGTCCAAATTTTTTTTTTCTTTAAAATACTTCTAAATGATACCAAAGGCATCAGTTATTCACCTGTGAGGTATTTCAGACATTTTGAAACCATTTTGAAGAGGGTCAATTTCGAACACCAATACAAAAAATCGTAAAGTATGAAAAAAAATTAGATTTTTGTCCAAAATTTTTTTTGCTAAAAAATACTTCTAAACAATCCCAAAGGCATCAATGAGTCACATATGAGGTATTTCAGACATTTTGAAACCATTTTGAGGAGGGTCATTTTCGACCACCAGTACCAAAAATCGTAAGGGATATGAAAAAAATTTGGTTTTGGTCCAAAATTTTTTTCGCTTAAAAATACTTCTAAATGATACCAAAGGCATCAATTCGTCACCTGTGAGGAATTTCAGACATTTTGAAACTATTTTGAAGAGGGTCATTGTCGACCACCGGTAAAAGAAAATTGTTGGGGTTTGAAAAAAAATGAGATTTTTGTCCAAAATTTTTTTTGCTAAAAAATTATTCTAAACAATCCCAAAGGCATCAATTAGTCACCTGTGAGGTATGTCAGACATTTTGAAACTATTTTGAAGAGGGTCATTTTTGACCACCGGTACAAAACATTGTAAGGGGTATGAAAAAAAAATGAGATTTTTGTCCAAATTTGGTCCAAATTTTTTTTTTCTTTTAAATACTTCTAAATGATACCAAAGGCATCAATTATTCACCTGTGAGGTATTTCAGACATTTTGAAACCATTTTGAAGAGGGTCAATTTCGACCACTGATACAAAAATCGTAAAGTATGAAAAAAATTAGATTTTTGTCCAAAATTTTTTTTGCTAAAAATACTTCTAAACAATCCCAAAGGCATCAATGAGTCACATGTGAGGTATTTCAGACATTTTGATACCATTTTGAGGAGGGTCATTTTCAACCACAGGTACCAAAAATCGTAAGGGATATGAAAAAAATTTGATTTTGGTCCAAAATTTTTTTTCGCTTAAATATACTTCTAAATGATACCAAAGGAATCAATTAGTCACCTGTGAGGTTTTTCAGACATTTTGAAACAATTTTGAAGAGGGTCATTTTCGGCCACCGGTACAAAAAATCGTAAGGGCATGTAATGAAAAAATTGAGATTTTGGTCCAAAATTTTTTTTGCTTCAGAATACTTCTAAATGATACCAAAGGCATCAATTAGTCACCTGTGAGGTATTTCAGACATTTTGAAAACATTTTGAAGAGGGTCATGTTTTACCACCGGTACAAAAAATCGTCAGGGATATGATATAATCGTAAGGGTATAAAAAAATATTCGATTTTTGTCCAAAATTTTTTTTGCTTCAGAATACTTCTAAATGTTACCCAAGGCATCAATTAGTCACCAGTCAGGTATTTCTGACATTTTGAAATCATTTTGAAGAGGGTCATTGTCCACCACCTTTACAAAAAAATCGTAAAGTATGAAAAAAAATTAGATTTTTGTCCAAAAATTTTTTTGCCAAGAAATACTTCTAAACATTCCCAAAGGCATCAATGAGTCACATATGAGGTATTTCAGACATTCTGAAACCATTTTGAGGAGGGTCATTGTCGACCACCGGTACCAAAAATCTTGTGAAAAAAAATTAGGTTTTATTCCAAAATTTTTTTCATTTAAAAATACTTCTAAATGATACCAAAAGCAGCAATTAGTCACCTGTGAGGAATTTCAGACATTTTGAAACTATTTTGAAGAGGGTCATTGTCGACCACCGGTACAAAAAATTGTAAGGGATATGATATAATTGTAAGGGGTATGAAAAAAAAATACGATTTTTTTCCAAAATTTTTTTTCGCTTAAAAATATTTCAAAATGTTACCAAAGGCATCAATTTGTCACCTGTGAGGTATTTCAGACATGTTGAAACAATTTTGAAGAGGGTCATTTTTGACCACCGGTACAAAAAATCGCAAGGGCGTGTTATGAAAAAAATGAGATTTTGGTCCAAAATTTTTTTTGCTTAAAAATACTTCTAAAATATTCCAAAGGCATCAATTAGTCACCTGTGAGGTATTTCAGACACTTTGAAAACATTTTGAAGAGGATCATTTTCGACCACCGGTAAAAAAAAAAATGTAAGGAAAAAAAAGAGATTTTGGTCCAAAATTTTTTTTGCTACAAAATACTTCTAAATGATACCAAAGGCAGCAATTTGTCACCTGTGATGTATTTCAGACATTTTGAAACTATTTTGAAGAGGGTCATTGTCGACCACCGGTAAAAAAAAATCGTAAGGGATATGAAAAATAATACGATTTTTGTCCAAAATTTTTTTTGCTTAAAAATACTTCTAAATGTTACCAACAGCATCAATTAGTCACCTGTGAGGTTTTTCAGACATTTTGAAACAATTTTGAAGAGGGTCATTTTCGACCACTGGTAAAAAAAATTCATAAGGGCGTGTTATGAAAAAAAATGAGATTTTGGTCCAAAAGTTTTTTTTGCTTAAAAATACTTCTAAATGATACCAAAGGAATCAATTAGTCACCTGTGAGGTATTTCAGACATTTTGAAACCATTTTGAAGGGTGTAATTTTAGACCACAGGTTAAAAAAAATCGTAAGGGAGTGGTATGAAAAAAAAATGAGATATTGATCCAAATTTTTTTTTGCTTAAAAATCCTTCTAAACAATCCCAAACGCATCAATTTGTCTCATATGAGGTATTTCAGACATTTTGAAACTATTTTGAAGGGGATCATATTCGACCACTGGTTAAAAAAAATTTGTAGGGGTTTAAAAAAAATTAGGATTTTTGTCCAAATTTTTTTTTGCTTAAAAATACTTCTAAATGATACCAAAGGCATCAGTTAGTCACCAGTGAGGTATTTCAGACGTTTTGTAACTATTTTGAAGAGGGTCATTTTTGACCACCGGTACAAAAAATCGTAAAGTATGAAAAAAATTAGATTTTTGTCCAAAAATTTTTTGCTTAAAAAGACTTCTAAACAATTCCAATGGCATCAATTAGTCACATGTGAGGTATTTCAGACATTTTGAAACCATTTTGAAGAGTGTAATTTTAGACCACAGGTACAAAAAATCATAAGGGAGTGGTATGAAAAAAAAATGAGATTTTGGTCCAAAATTTTTTTTACTTAAAATACTTCTAAATGATTCCAAAGGCATCAATTAGTCACATGTGAGGTATTTCAGACGTTTTGAAACCATTTTGAAGGGGATCATATTCTACCACCGGTAAAAAAAAAAAAAAATTGTAAGGGCGCGGTGCAAAAAAAAAAAAAAAAGAGATTTTTGTCCAAAATTTTTTTTTCTTTAAAATACTTCTAAATGATACCAAAGGCATCAATTAGTCACCAGTCAGGTATTTCAGACATTTTGAAACCATTTTGAAGAGGGTCATTTTCCACGACCTGTACAAAAAATCGTAAAGTATGAAAAAAATGAGATTTTGGTCCAAAAATTTTTTTGCTTAAAAACAGTTATAAACGATCCCAAAGGCATCAATCAGTCACATGTGAGGTATTTCAGACTTTTTGAAACAATTTTTCGAGGGGGTCATTTTCTACTACCGATAGAGAAAATCTTAAGGGGTGTGGTTATGTCGTCCGGAAAAAAAAACAAAACAAGATTTTGGTCCAACTTTTTTTTTTTTTTTAATTTCTGAAATCTTAATTTTTTTCCCCATTTACTCATAACAGCCAAAATTTCATGTCTGTAGCTTCAAAACTATTGATTGAATTCATACCAAATTGGGTTTACAGATTTCCATTGACCCAGAATAGAATAGATGTGGTTACATTTTTGGAAAAATTTGTCAAAGTTCAAATTTTTCATGAGTTTTTAAAATATTTTTTCTTCTCCAATTTACTTATAATGGGGAAAATTTCAAATGTCTATAAATAATCAATTTAATTTCAATTTACTTTTTCAAAATAACTATGAGCTCCTTCCATATGAAGTTTTACAAAATGCTAATGTTCAACATTCACATTTTTTATCATGATATGTTAGACTGCAACCAGAAACTCCTGTGAGAATGTTGTCTTTACTTGGCGATTGCATCTATTAATGACTGACAGCCTTGTAATTCTACTTTCCATTCCTTTTTGAGAATAGTATCTTTCGGCCTTTTATTGACCTGATTGTTGTCCGATCTGGTGTTTACTTGTTCACTTCCTGTTGTCACTTAATGTTCCAGCATCACTGACTAAATAAACCTGACTGCAGAATAATTAGTGTGATTGACAGCTGATTGACAGATATTTTGTGTCAGTAGGGGGAGGGGTCTATGTAGATTTCAGTGGAGAGAAACCTAAGCAGATGGCTTTGAATTTCCCATTTATGTACATCTTCTTTTAGCCTACAAGCTATTGGTTTGATGGAGACCCGCGTGATTCAGAAATGCATCAAAAGAAAAAAACAAGGACTTAGTATTAGTATTAGTATTGCATTGGCATGTGGTGTCTGTGATATAAAACGCATTAAAGTTATTCTGTGTTGATTAAATGCACAAAACCTCCAGGTTACAGACACACTCATTAGCAAAAGTTAGATGAATCAATGACATGGTGATTGGTTTGGTTATGGCTCTAAGTTCATGCATGTCTAACACAGACCTTTACAGTTCACTGATGTATTAAAGTGAAGGTTTTGTGGTAAAGTTAGAAGATTAAACATACACTGTAGATCACAGGTGTCAAACATGCAGCCAGGCAGCCAAATCCAGCCCACCAAAGGATCCAATCTGGCCCTCAGGATGAATTTGTGAAATACAGAAATTACACTGCAGATATTATCAATCAATGGTGTAAAAAATCATTTTAATTCAGATTCCACATACAGACACGTACAGTCCAATTAGATTTTAAGTGGGTCAGTCCAGTAGAATATTATCATTATAATCTATAAATTATGACAACCTCGAATATTCTCTTTTTTTTTAGGTGTAAAAAAGTAAAATTACATGAAAATGTTTACATTAGCAAAATATTCTTTTACAAAAAACATGAATAATCCAGAGCAAAACTTAAAAATGTCTTCTTCAATCTGTGCATTTAAAAGGATGTATAAATCCACTATAATAACAAAATATAGAACATTAGAAGTACGTATAAAATAAGATATTATAGTTAATTGGTTATCATGATAGGAAGATACTATCATACTTATTGATCAGTGTATTTGGAGTAAATATTTGGGGTGGATATGTATATTATAGTTTATATTGAAAACGGTTGATTATTGCAAATCTGATTGTGTATGAGGTGACTAAAAAAAGTGTATATGAATGGTTTTTATGGATGTTTTGTGTTATTGTAAAATAAACAGAGGAAAATGTGCATTAACAAAGCAAAGGAAGTGGAACTAATTTGATTATTAATTTGTAAAAAGGGGGTGGGAGTCAATAAGTTATACTTCTTCCCACTCCTTTTCAAGCGCAAAAATTTTTTTTTTATTTATTTGTTTTACCATGTTGAATGATACTTTGTTATCTGATGATTCTATGTGGTCGAAATAAACTACTACTACTACTAACCTGAACAAATATGAACAAACGGAAATGTCTTAAGAAAAGTAAATGCAATTTTACCAATATTCAATATTCTGCCTGTTACTAAATTATTTGTTCGATTGTAACGCACATGTGTAAATGATAAACTGATAAACCGAGGCATAATATTGTTAAAATTGCACTAGTTTTTCTTAAGACAATTCAAGTTGTTGATGTTATTCAGATTTTTAAGGAAACTTTGTAGATGTAAACCTGACCATAATATAATTTTACTTTTTTCACTGTTATTATTTTTCTGGTCCAGCCCACTTGAGATCAAATTGGGCTGAATGTGGCCCCTGAACTAAAATGAGTTTGACACCCCTGCTGTAGATCCATTAGGGAGGAATATACATGGATACTCAAGGTTTGTGTGTTATTCATGCAACTAAAGCATCCACAAAGTCCAAATATATAGAGTACTTTCACAGACTGAAAAATTATTTATCTTGTGTAATATCTAGGTTACCACTTTGAGGTGTCCTTGCGCCTTCGAGGGCCACTCTTATTAACCTTCCTGTCAGCTTTCCCTGTGGAGTTTCAGTTCTGGGAAGCTTTTTCACAGAGCTGACACCGGTCTCAGTAGAGTCAACCCAATAAGTTTTATAACATTGGCACAGACAAACCACTGGTGTGCACAGCAGGGAGAGCGAGGCTGGTCCTGCTGCTTTTGTGCTTTAGTTTCTTTTATATACTCAGACACAAACTGGGATTTCCAATAGGGGCAAAATATCAGATAAACCCTGTCCAAAGGGCCTTTGTAAAGCAGCATTTTGTGCACAACACTTGAATTACTCCACAGTGTTATCTTCACCAACCACACTGAATCCTGTTAAAATGTTTTTCTTTATGTCCTGCAGTCGTACCTCACAGTTTTTGTATCGACATTTACGACATTTTCATTTCCTTGTAAAACTGAATAAAAAATTAAGACCTTAAGCATCTTTGGGCAAAACACCCAGAATAAAGTTGATGCACACTTTTTAGATAATGTCTTCCTCTAAAAGTTCAATTACCATTTTATCATCCAGAACATTTTCTATTGATTGTTGCAGAGTAAGATGTTCAGTGATTAACTTTAACTTAAGAAAGTAAATATATACTCCAAACAAGTGGTGCCAGCCACAACAAACCTCATCCCTCGCATGTATTGTAGCTTATTTTGGCATCGATCCAGCTGATGTCATCATGTCTATGCATGTGATGTCAACATATTGATTGCCTTTATATATCTGCCAAGTTTGAAGTGAATTGATGTTTTTATAGACATTTGAAATTTCACCCATTATATGTAAATGGGAGGGAAAAAAAGATGTAAAAAATTACTAACAAATTTGAACTTTGACCTGCTTTTTCCAAAATGTAACCACATCTATTCTGGGTCACTGGCAATCTATAAACCCAATTTTATATGAATTCAACCAATAGTTTTGCTGCTACAGACATGTGAAATTCCGCCCATTTAAGTAAATGGGGAAAAAAAAAGATTTAGAAAATTCATAAAAAAATTGAAACTTTGACTCACATTTCCCAAAATGTAGTGACATTTATTCTCAGTCACTGCAAATCTATAAACTCAATTTGGTATGAAATCAACCAAGAGTTTTGCTGCTACAGGCATTTGAGCTTTCACCCATTATAAGTAAATGTAAAAAAAAAAAAAATAATAATCCTAAAATATTTGAACTTTGGCCTACCGTTCCCAAAATGTAATCAGGTCTATTCTGGGTCACTGGCAATCTATAAACCCAATTTGGTATGAATTCAACCAATAGTTTTGCTGCTAGAGTGTTAACAAAGAAACAAATGAACAAACTGAACCAAAAACAGTATCCCTTGCCTCCCCTTCAGGGGACGGGGTAATACATTTCTGAGGTTTTCACCAACTAAACAATGACCTTAATTTTTCTTGGGTAATTCCACTGTCTACATAATATGCACTGAACTTTCTCCCTTACATACACATTCATAAAAACTGACTTGTTCTGTGTTTGAGACCAAATCCTCTGTTAAAAAACCCTGAAACATTTTCAGTCAAGGTGACCTCAGACATTGAGTTTAGAGTTTTCTGATGCTACAGAGCTGCACTGATCCATAATATATTATGAGTTTCTTCAATATTGCTTTTCTGTTAAAATAAAAAAAAAAATAAATAAATAAAAAGTGGAAAAAATATCAAGAAATTGCATCTGACTTGAAATATGAAACTACAAAATAAACACTGGAGTGAGTGAGTTGTTTTCCAAAATAGAAAAGCTATTTCTTTGTCATTGAAATGGATACATAGAGAACAGAGTGCAGTCTAAAAACTATCCATACTCATTAAATATGTGGCATTTGCTTTGTGGAGGAGCACCTGTTCATTATCCCTGAGGACTGATGTCTCTCCAAATGAATGCACCACCACAAGCAAATATTAATTCATTTAATTACTGAACAGTATCTGAATGCAACTGCATCTGTTTGTGTTGTGTTCTTCATTTACATGAGATTATCATTACAGCAAACTCACAGCAGAGGTGGGAATAAGTCACACATATGCAAGCAACAAGCACGTCCTGAGTCTTAACCAAGTCCATGTTAAGCCAAGAAAGACAAGTCTCTGTTCAGATCAAGAAAGTGTTGAGTTAAGTCATATGAACTTCTGCTGATCTGTCCGACATGAAAAGGTCTGCGAGCAATTATAAACCCCATAAATGAACAATAACGGTGAGTGGCATTTCAATAGTTTACTGCATTCCCCGTTCCTTTCATGTTTTTATTTCTTTTGGAGACTGCTTTTGTGATGACTGGCACATATTAAATTAGAAATCAGCCAATCATATATCACAAATCAAATGCAACTTCTCAACATGTGCCTTGTCAGGTCATCTGTCACAAGTCCAAGTCCAGTTTTCAATCAGTGTGTGTCAAGAAATTCTCCCACATCTGACTCAGAGAATACAGATACTAAATGACAAATAGGTTCCTGCCACCATGTGGACATTTCTACAAACACTTCCAACCAAAATGTATGTTAACCCTTTATCAGGCAAATGACTACTTTTGGTCATTTCTGCACATATTTGCATTACAAGATACTAGTCGTTTTTCCATTGACCCTCAAATTGCGCGAATATAATTTGCGCATAAAAATGTACGTAATGGAAAAATGACAATTTCACCAAAACTCTTGTTTTTTGATTAAAAGTTTCTGTGCTGGCAAGAGGTGGTTTTTGGGCGTAGCGCAAATGGTATATCACGCAAAATTGCAATGGAAAGACCTTTTTCCGCAACTAGAAAACTAAAAAAAGGATGTTGACGGACGTTTCAACAAGCGAAGAAGAAGAGTTTTAAAAGAAACATGGTGTGGCATCTGTGGACACACCAGGAAACCAAATCATTTTTAAATTTAGTACAGGATAGAGGCGTAATATATAATAATAATGAATATATCTGGAAATCAACATGATATTTACGTTCATCGCCATGTTTATAGCATGACTTCTTGTGTCATCTCGCGACAATAAACAAATCATTGCATTTGTGATTTAATGGAAAAACGAACATTATGCACTTCTGTTTTTTCGATATGTAGTAAATATCGGTAAAGTTTTGCGAATATGTCCAATGGCAAAGCAACTAGTGACAGCACCAGTTACAGTGAGGACAGTGAGTCAACAATCTCAGGTCCAATGTGGTCTACAGGGTCTGTAAGGTCCACCTCTGTGTGAACAGTGAGTGGACCTGCTCTGTTAGGTACCATGAAGTAATGGTACTAATGTACAGATGTTCAAAGGATAATGTGGATGTTGACAGGTGTCTGGATCAGCCCTTATGTTATTGTAATGTTCTAAAAGTGATGTTCTAATGTTGTAAAATACATGTTCTTTGCATGTGTTTTTCTTGGATTTTTATTTATTTAATTTCTTTTTTAATTTTTGCCACATTTGGGCAAAGAACCAAATACAGTAACTTCATTGACCTTGATTTTCTACATGATAAGAGAAAATTGTAAAAAGAAAAAAAAAAAATCACAAAAGTAATAAAGTCTTGTTATGTCCTCCAATAACACACTAAGGTTGAAATGTAGAATTTCATAGTATTTCTATGAGTGACCTATAAAGAGTTAATCTGAATTAAGCAATGTCAATGCAATACAATGAAAAAAATGAGCTCACAGTGAATGTTAATGTAAAAAATATTACCCAAAGATCTTACAGTTGTGTCACTGTGTTGCTGAAGCAGAGACGTTTTTGTTTTTTTTTTTTCCTTTGGTAGATCCACCTTTGGGGAAACAAACAGAGGCTCCTCAGTTGGAAGTAATTCCTCAACTCACTGAAATATTTTCATCATGAGGGTGAGACTCAACTGAGAGCACTGATATAAATATTCTGTTTAGTGGAAAGTGTCGGCAAGACAACATTGAAGAGAATAAAAATTCTCTGGATTTGAAATGGCTGCAATTTTATTAGGTACGTTGATTTCCACTCACTCCCAAAATAGTATATGCATGAAATTTGTGAACACAATATACCGTCGATAGCATTAAAAATACATGCATTCTACTGTTGCATTTAGACTGTGATCATTTCTTTCAACTTGGTTAGGGTTAGAAAAAAGGGAAACAGAAAATGAAAGAAATGGTGCCAGGCACAACGAACTCCACCTCTCACATGTACTTTGCCCATTATAAGTAAGTGGGAAGATTTTAAAAATGTATAAAAATTTGAACTTGGACCTACCGTTCCCAAAATGTAATGAGATCCATTCTGGGTCGCTGTCAGTCTATAAAGTCAATTTGGTATGAATTCACCCAATAGTTTTGCTGCTACAGACATTTGAAATTTTGCCCTTTATAAGTAAATGGGGAAAAAAGATATTTAAAAAAAAAAAAAAATCATAAAAAATCGTAACTTTAAAGTATTTTTCTCAAAATGTAGTGAGATCTATTCTGGGTCACTGGAAATCTATAAACCCAAAGTATGAATTCAACAAATAGTTTTTTTGTTTTTTTGTTTTTTCTGCTGGAGTGTTAAATAAACAAACAAACAAACAAACAAATCAAACCAAAAACAGGGTAAAAACAGGGTAAAAAATTGACAAACATGCAATTATGATTAGATTTTGGCACGAGAAAAGGATGATTAGGGTCAGGTACAGGGTCTGAGGAAAGAACAAATAGAAAGAGAAAAAGAAAAAGAATCAAAAATGTCATTGGTTTGAAGTGAAACATGAACATTGGTTTCCTGTCATCAGCTGGCCTATACTCCATTTTATTTCTTTTGATATTAAGAGGTTACACAACAGGACAGGACAACAACATATGCATAAACATGGGTCATTCTAAGCCTGTTCATAGATCAACACACAGTATCATTTTGAAGGAGGGTCGGCCTTGGGTGTCATAGTAAGGATTAGTCTGAACCTATTACACCAACTTTAAAGTTAAACCTACAGCTCTGTTGGACTTATCCTCTTCATATTAAAACCCTTCTGAACAAGATTTCACCAACATAGAGGACTTCAGTGCCTTTATTAAATCATCACCAACAGCATGAGTCACCGCAGTGTTTTATGCATGTGGAGTTTGACAAAATGCAGTCCGACTGGGTACTGTGGGGTATAAACGTAGACGTAGTAATCAGCTGTGATTGTTGGTAATGAGAGTCAACAGGAGAGGGGGGATGGGGAGAGAGAGGGGTTGAAGGCGCAAATTCGTTATGAGATGAGTAATCTGCCCTCGAGGATTGCTGGACTTCATTAACCCTTAATTTCAGGTCCCTGTTCTCTCTCTCCATCTCTGAGTTTTTTCTCTCTTTCTGCCGCCTCCCCTCTGCATGCCTCTGTAGCCCCTCACTCTCTCTCTAACCTGGTTGTCTGGCCTGTCAGAAGGCTAACTGCACCACTCAGGAGGAAAATGAATGGCTTTTCATGCACTGTGCTGCCACAGACACTGAGACACTGTGCATTGCCAACAGGCAGAGCTCTGCAGAGTCTGGAAAGTCCACCTACTTCTTTTATTGATATGGTCACACAGTGTGGAAGCCCAGGACTAGAAATACACATGCTGCTGAAGTAGGGATGGTTTGAAGGAACTTACATTCTCTGTATTTTCTGTCTTTATATTTTCATGACTGGCAAGTTGCCCTTAAATATTCAACTGAGCGGCAGAAGATGTCAGGAGGTATTTCCCTCATCATTCATTTACTTATTATTGTCGTTATTTATTTCCATTTTTATCACTGACATTGTTCATTGCAGGTGTCACTACACATTTTTTTTTTTTTATTATTCATAATCTGTGTCGTATCATTACGCTCAGGCACAGATCTTTTCCATTACATCTCAGAGGTGATTACCTTCTGTATTTATTTTCATATTTTTTAAATGGGCTAGCTTTTACTTGTAGTGTGATGTTTTCATTTTGTTTTTATGTATTTAAAAGCTGTATTTTTTTGTGCACTGGTCTCATTATTGTTGTACACAGTGAACAATTTAACAATAAATGCATAAAATACATTCCCTTACATATGTATATGCACAAATGTCCCATATACCATCCTCTAATGCCACCCATTTCCCATTTGAAATTTTCTGGTTCAGCCACTGATTGGATCATACACTGTTGCCCATAAAGTTGGAAAAAGTTGTTTTCGGACATGCAGTATTCTTCTTTTATTCTCATTTATACACATCAGTTATCACCTTTGACCAGGTCCAATGACAACATCCTGTGTCCCAGTTACACTTTATTGATCAAGAATAAATCACATTGTCACAATCATTTCATCAAATAAAAATACATAAACATATTGTTTTCCATTTTTATGAACAGTGCAGAAGGAATTATTGAATCAGACAATAATATTAGAACAATACAAAAAAATGAAGCTTAACAGTAAGTTTCAGAATGAAAAACAGTTTAATCCAACTCCACAGTTCAAGGCTACACAGCTCTTTTCACATAATTTCTGCCCCTATTTTCAGACTTCATGTGTTTTGAGGCAGATCTGAGTTTCGTGCAGTCTTTAAATCAAACAAATAGCATCATGAGAGAGAATTTAGCCTGTAAGGTTTCATGAATATCCTCTCAAATATCCAGGAGCTCCATGCTGTTGCTCCGTATTTTTTCTTATCTCTATGCTTGCCAATCGTTTTATTATTAGCCAGTGGCTATGCATGATTTCTCTCAGGTCTATCATAGAAAATGAGTAAGTGACCCTTGACACTCAGACAGCGACAACTGGAGGTGAATCAGGTGCTTCAGAGTCTGACTTTCTCCAGGAGGCACAACTTCGCTCAAGTGTATGCATTTTAAAACAGAGTGAGTGTGTGAGAGAGAAGAATGAAGACAGACAGAGAAAGAGGTTGTGAGGATTTCTGGAGCTCATATTTTTCTCTCCAGACATGTCTCACAACCCATCGTCAGCCCTCTCGTTTCGCTCTCTTATCTGGACCACAGAGGGCATAAAATATAAGCCTGGCTTCTGGTACAGTAGCTTTGGTATCAGGTCTTAACACAGAACTACAGAGTGAGTAAACAGTTCTGCTACTGGATCAGAGAACATGTTAGGGCATTAAAAGCATCTGAGGGCTCGATGAAGAAAGAACTTAGTCATTTTGATTTTTAGCTGGGTGAAACACACTTCACCTCCATACTTGATAAAGGGTCAAAGAAGGTCCTGAGGTGAGGCCTGGGACTTAAAGGTGCTGAGTGTCATTACTGTCACTAGGGGGGGTAGAATCTTGGTAGTTATTACTTTTTTTTTTTTTTTTTTTTTTTTTTTTTTATACACGCCTACACATCCATACTTTCTAACCACATACATATACTCACACACACCCGGACACACACACACACATATAGCCACACATATAGATACATAATAATAATAATAATAATAATAATAATAATAATAATAATAATAATAATGGATTGGATTTCTATAGTGCTTTTCAAGGCACCCAAAGTGTTTGACATAAATGATCCATTGTTCATTCACTCTCACGTTCATACTCTGGTGGTGGTAAACTACATGTGTAATCCATGCCAAATGACCCCTCCATCCACCACCAAACAACATTCATACACCAGTGTGAGTGATATTAGAGGCAAGATGGGTGAAGTGTCTTGGCCAAGGACACAACAGCACATGACACAGCAAGATTCAAACCACCAACCTTCAGTTCTTTAACAACCCGCTCTACCTCCTGAGCCACAGCCCGCTCAAGTATATACATAGAAGTTAGTAGTTATTACCATTGCCCCCCATGAGGGTTTTGCAGTTGTTCTGTCCGTGCATGTGTGGACCCTGCAGACAGTTGAGTGAATCCCTACTCAGATCTTTTACCCGAATCCCTAAAATGACTAAAAAAATAACAACCTGTATGGCAATCCAAGTACAAATGATGTTTACAAGTAGCTCAATAAACATTAAATGTTAACCTTATTGAGGGGGATATCACACCACTGACAGGCAGTTTAACTCTTTCATGCACAAATTATGAGAACCTTAATCAAATTTTTTTTCCTGAGTGCTTTTATTCCTCTTTAGGCATGAAAAAAACAATGCGATTGAAAATTTTCTTCTGAAAAATAAATTAAAAATAAAATAATAAATAAAAATTATTTTAAAAATTAAAAAAAAAAAAAAAACATAAAAAAAATAATAATGAAAAAAAAAATCTTATGAACCTATTTTTCATGAAGTTGCAAAAATTTCCACTCAGCTGGACACCACACGTTTAATTTTTGACACACAGAAACATGTATTTACTGATAAATTGTGTGAAAACTATGGAGAGGGCTTGTGATGCTGGGGGTTTATGCTCAGGAGAGATCTACATAATGTTACCTATTCATGTCAGAAAAGATATGTAGTGTCTTAAAACTTTAATAAAGATATGTGTAAAAAAAACAAACAAAAAAAACTACGAAAAGAAAAACAAAATCCATGAATTTGTTACAATTCATTCATACAAGAGAACAGCTGTAGAAGAGCTGTCCACTGGAATGACCACTGTGCATGAAAGGGTTAATAAATTGAGTTGTTACATTGAACAAAATGATGGATTTGTCTGAATTTAAACACTGATATCAACCTAATCTAAGCCCATATTGAAAGTCAACAAAATACACAATGTAAGTCTTATTTTTATATATTTAAATGTCAAAAAGATATGCATTGTGGATTTAAAATAAATGGAAAATGGGTCATAAAAAAGTTTTATTTTCTGCTTGGCCATCTTGTAATATGATACAAAATTGATCAGCTTGAATTCTTAACATCAGTCCTTCATGAATATCCTTCTGTGAAGTGTGTGTGATGCTGTCAGGCTGATGTTTTATTTGGCTGATGCAGTCATCCCAAAAAAAAAAAAAAAAAAAAAGATGCAGAGGACTAATAAGACAGATAGACTGATGACCCACCATAGATTTAACACACTGAAGTTCTACACTGATTTGTCACGCTGACAGAGGTCAAGCTGTAAACTTAAAAAGACTTTCCTTTTTCAGTGATTAGACAAACCTCCGCAGAAAATATATCACCTTAGGTAACAGACTCACATCGATCAGTGATACCGGCTCAGTGTGAGGTAGACAATGATTGAAACACTGCTAGTGAGGAATCAATAACTGTCCAAAGTCAGTATTTTTAAAAATTAAATCATATGTACACACTGCTGTGCAGTGAAGTATTCCAAAACAGCCATCTGTCACCTATTTGGTGAACTCTGAACCTGGACTATTAAACAGATTGATTGGCTCTGTTGTTTTAGTGGAAGGTCTTAGAGGGTCAAAGGTAACAATAACACCGTTCAAAACAATGCAGAACTCCCACAAAGATTTATTTTACACCCTGTTTGTATTTTCATACATTGAAATAAGCCTTGAACGTGTGTGTTTGGTGAGAAGGTTTTGTATCTCAATCAAATAAAGAGTGTGTCAAAGTTCATACACTGCTGATGAGTGAAAGGAAAAGAAAAAACTGTGACTTTAACATCATTAATAAAAATGTAGACAGAAAAAATTTAACCCATAAAGACCCAAATAGCCACCAAAACTATCTGCTGATGTGAAATGTTTGATACCTGTTGATCCACTAATCCTATCAATACATGTAGATAATTGGTGTAAAATACAGTTTGTCATTTTTTCATGGTCATCAGATATGACCTATTTGGACATTCAGAGGCTCCGTAGTGAATGTGGAAACACCGTTGTCTTCTATAACATTGATTCACCAGTAAAATCTGAGACATTGAAATTATCAGCAGATCCTGTCAGGTCCTGTAAAGTATCATGTGGAGTCATCATGGATCAGGATCCGTGGATGTTTGTCCAGCGCATCCCACAGATACTCAGTTGGATTGAGACCTGGATGACTTTCCTCAGGCCATTTTTGGTAGGTACTTTCATCTAAGCAACAACATTTCAATTTTTCTCCTTTCAAAATTTCAACTTCAAGAACTAAACATTGCAGGTGCCATTGCAAAAAAAAAAAAAAAAAATCATATTTATTACCAGTTCATCTGTCAGTGGTTATAATGTTATAGCTAATCATTGCATTGGATATATTTAACACAGGGGGCACAACACAAAACAATTATAGAAAAAGTCTAAAGTTGGAATTCCTCTAATTCATTAAAACTGTAAAACTGAAAAAAGCCACAGTGAATATTACCCATTCACTGCAAAAAATCTAAATCTTACCAAGTGTATTTTTCTCATTTCTAGTCTAAATATCTCATCACACTTAAAATAAGACAAAATCACCTAAAGAGTAACTTTTCAGTGAGATATAAGAACTTATATTTAGACAATAGATCTTGAAAAACTTATTTCAAGAAATCTTACCATGATGATTTTCACTTGTTCCATTGGCACATTTTTTTGCTTAATTCAAGATTTTTTTTATTATTATTATTTTTCTTTTGCTTAATTCAAGCAAAAAAAAAAAATGCCAATGGAACAAGTGAAAATTATCATGGTAAGATTTCTTGAAATAAGATTTTCAAAATCTATTGTCTAAAAATAAGTTCTTATATCTCACTTGCAAGTTACTTTTGAGGTGATTATGTCTTATTTTAAGTGTGATGAGATATTTTGACTAGAAATGAGAAAAATACACTTAGTAAGATTTTGATTTTTGCAGTGCTGGAGATTCTAGCATACTGTACTGTACTGTACTGTACTATACTGTATCACATGCAGTATTTTATTATTATATGTAAACAGTAATGCCTCTGTGCTGTAAATCCCACTAATGCTACCTTTCACCAATTGGCCCACTTTATAATAAAAGGTTGCAAACCTGTAACTTGTCCTGTAGACCATTTGATCTTTGTTCATGTATGTCTCTGAGACACTCTTCACCTTTTGTTCTTCAGTCCATGCAGCATCAGAGAGTTCCTCAGACCTGAGCAACATAATAACATAATAGATGCTCTCCTTTCCTTCAGGAACCCCTTCACTGTTGAAACACAGACAAGGCAAGCGCCCGGTTTGGTCTCTGAACTTCCCACCCTTGTTGTTTGCTCCCATGTGACCTGTAATGGACACAGAGGGTAGGCAAGGAAATGTCAGAGCACTGATGGGGAATTGTGATGTAATCACAGAGAAAGGTCAGGAGCAGGAGGAGGAGGAGGAGGAGGAGGAGGAAGAGGAGGAGGAGGAGGAGGAGGAGGAGGAGGAGGAGGAGGAGGAGGAGGAGGAAGAGGCAAGGAATCCAATACTGTTAAATAAGTGTAGTGAGAGTGAGGAGCAGGTATTGGCAGTCTACCAGAGGAAAAGGAAGTGACATTTCTTTTATTCTAGCTGAAGGTTAGGTGATTATATTTGACTAATAATGTCATTTGTTCAACAGGTTGATGTGTGAACCCACATGACGGTATATGCTTAGATTTTAATGACCAGGTTTTGACATGCAGTGATAACAAGGACTTTGCTGCAGTAGAAAGGGCTCAATATGAAACTGAAGATTAGATCCCCATGAAGCTGTGGAAGCCTTCCAGAGGTGAAATCGAATCCCCTATTTGATGGGAGATTTGTCTTTGCCTGTATACCTTAAATTATCCACAAAGATGCATTATTATTCATGAGAAAAGTCCATTTGGTTCAAGTGCTGCCTCTGTGTTTTCCTGTCATTGTCTGTTCCCCTAAAGCAGTTTCCATGCCTTATTTATTCATGTGTTGAGCGAGCTGTGACACCTAGAGACGAGACCAAGGACAATGTCTCATTAATAAGTCACATGTCAAGAGGAGCAAATGCAACTCCTCAAGGACACCAGTGATTTTGGGGACAGAGTCCAACAATGCAACCAGTTAAGTTAATCCATGACGGAGGTGTAGGAGGTATGAAGAAAGATGCGTGTGTGTGTGTGTGTGTGTGTGTGTCACTGAAAAAGCTTCCATGACCTAGTTGGAGGTATTTTCCATTCTCACGCCGCATCGAGCAACAGGATCTACTTTTTTCATCACCTTCAACCCTTTGGTTCAGCTTAACAGAACACACACAGCTTTAGAAACACATCATCACACACGCATATGCAATTTCACACACAAACACACACCTCTGAGAGCTTTTCCTTCAGCACCAGTAGGAATAGGGCCGCAGTGAGATGTGACATGTTGACAGTCAAATCTGGACAACCTAGATGGGGATGGTCCAGGAAGTCAGCAGAAATACAAGCGCAGACAAATAGGTGTCCTTGGAAAATAAGGATAAAGACAGCTGACAGGGTGTGTGGTTACAGAATATCCTTAGTGGTGACAGACAAATGGAAACAAGCAGCCTTAGCATTCTTCGTTTTCAGCATCTCTGAGTGAAAAGTCAAAAGCAATGAAATACTTAACCTTTTATTGGGTAAGCGACTATTTTTGGTAATTTCCCCAAATGTTAAATATGGTTCCAATCCCATGTGCAATAACAGTCTACAGTTGCAGGAAAAAAATATTAGATCACCCTTGTTTTCTTCAGTTTCTTGTTCATTTTAATGCCTGGTACAACTAAAGGTACATTTGTTTGGACAAATATAATGATAACAACAAAAATAGCTCATAAGAGTTTAATTTCAGAGCTGATGTCTAGTCATTTTCCATGGTTTTCTTGATAATAACCAAAATCACTTCAGTTCTTACATCAATATCTATGGCATTGTACTGACAAAACAGTGCTTTTAAGCATTCCATGTTTTCTTTTCTGTCTCTTTTAGTCACGATACACACAGGAGTTAGTACTTGATTGTATAACCATTGTTTTTGATGACTGTGACAATACAATAGTGTTTTTTCCATGACTGTATAATAATATGATTTATTGCAGAGGTTGAAGTTGAATTTCTAAGAAAAAATGTTTGGTTGATGATGGTGCCTCCACCACAAATGACCTCGAATTTGACAACTGTCACTGTCCCATATCCCACTGATTAAATATTCTAAACATACAGTATCATGTAGATGTTTACGGCCACCTTTACCTTTGTTGTTTCTGCAGGGTTGAAGTGAGCCAACATATTTATATCTTGTTCTCTTTTCTTCACATACAACAAGAAAATATAGGGAATATGCGCACAGCCTTAACCCTTTACTGGACAAGAGACTATTTTTAGTAATTTCCTCAAATGTTAAATATGGTTCCAATCCTGTGCCTCAGTGAGGTCAAGAAGCATGTTGCTTTTTATAACACTATACAGTGATTAAGGGAGATTTTATAGAACTTTTGAAGCTGTAAATAGTGAATATGAGTGATTTTTATCAGTTTATGACCTTATAACAGTTGTTTTATTACATACGTTAACTTTTTAGCAAGTGCTGCTCGGATGTTTTATGGCAAGAGGAGGAAGAATGTTGCCACGCCAACCGACAAGGAGGTAGATGATGATGTCCAGTCACACACTAAGATTTAAATTTAGAATTTTAGAGGATTTTAATGAGTGCCCTGAGACATTTGAGAGAGACACAGACACACAGAGAGAGACACTGATATATACAGAGAGAGGTAGGTAAGGTATACAATGTATATATGTCCACGGGGACGTTCGGGAACTCTGAGACTGCCAACAGTTCGGTTCAGGTGAATGTTCGTGTCAGCAATGTAGGCTATAGGAGTAAGAAAATCCAGTCACAACCTGCCTGTTATTTCTCGTGGTTTTTTAATCATTGATGGGGTTGCCCTTCCCCCAGGATGAAACTCATTCAGCAGAAGTAGGGAGGGTTGATCCCCACCATCACCCCCAACAAATCGCACCCTGGTTACATGTGTCGTCATATCGTTACAGCCACCAAACCAAACTATGGGAAAACTGGGAAAAATATCAGAACAAACGTTCAACTCTATACTACTATATTCTCTAAGTTTTGGTTCATAAACTAATATCTAGCATTAATCCCACCTCGTTGATGCCTCACTTGTAGCTGCAGTCAGACTAAAAGTGACGTCACAGTAATTCACGACTAAGTGCTTTGCCTGCTGTGAAAGGAAGGAAATGTGCTGGAAATAAAAACAAAGTCAAACTGAGTCGAGGCAGGTTGAGCTAATGCTGTCAAAGCATTAGATGAATCATCAGACTAATTAATCTGTCCTAATACCCCTACCAGTGTCCTATGTATACGTCTTGGGGCGCCGATAAGGGGGTTGGGAAACATGACAAATTCACGGGGCCTAGCATTTGTGGGGGGCCCTTAGAGCAGTGGAGGGGGTCCAGTGGATACAGGTTAAAAGTTGTGAAAATTCTGTGTAAGATTCACTGTATAAGAGCAGCATAGGAGTCGGGAGTCAGACGTTGAAAGTATATTAAGTTTCAATTTTGTTTTCACGCTAGCATAAGTAATGTTATGTATGGACCACACCACCACATATATAACCCCACCCACCACTCCGACAGATCAACAAGATACTGAATTTTATGAAAGGGTCCACAACATTTACCTTTCATGGGGTCCACAATTGGTGGCGGCGCCCCTGTATATGTCACAATAAACCTTTTCATTTAAGTTTTGGATTTTTTGTCTCGACAATCCACTTTGGCCATCCTCTGTCTATCAAGGAAATGTTAAAAATAGTCGACCCTTTAATGAGAAGTTACCACAATGGGAACATTTTATCCTGGCACCTTGGTTGATGTGTTTTCTGACCTGCTTCTGAAGACTTTCGAAGCAGTAAATGGACACAAGTCTTGAGCTGGTTGGCTTGGCTCCAGGCAGCGTCTTATCACCAGTCATTGAGAGGATGGATGGCACATAACACATACTCCTAAAACTGTCCCATGATGAATGGCCCCAATTATGGCCATGACCTTTCTCTGTTTCTCACTCTTCCTCCCTGATTCCTTTCATGGTCTTTACGTTAGTCTGTTTACTTGTCTGCTGCCCATTTGACTCTTTTTCAAAGATGCTGCCCATTCTTTTCTTTTTCTCCATTCTTTTAACCTTTACTCTTGTCTTTTTTCCTTTATAAATGTTTGCAAGCCTCTCCATTGCAACATTCTGTTCTCACTTTATCCCAGTAAGTTAAAATCCACAATTCTTTGACATTTTTTACACTTCCCCTCTCACATTAAAAGTAAATCAACCAGAAAGCTACTTATGATGCAGTTTTGCCTCATGAAATCTGGCATAAATAGAGTTCATACGCAAGCAAAAAGAAAATCACAGATGTTTGGGTGATGCAGAAGAAAATATACTTGTGCTTACCAATGCAGAAACCCATTTCCTGCCTCAGACTGAAGTGTTCCTGGACTGTGAATTGTAAAAGAGAAAAACAAATGTTACAGTTTCTTCTAGTGGTGATGCTGAATGAGAATGAATGTGATTCCTTGGCAGATGTTGTGTAGTTGAAGTAATAGTTCTGATGTAAGCGAACATGCAACAGCTTGTCACAGCAGAGAGAATATGGTAATAAAATGTTATAGAGGCATGATGGCAGCTATTATAATCATGTCATCTGTCTTCACTTTTAAAAAGCAGACAGATATCTGTTCATTTTATGCCCTGTATATGGCAAAATCTACTCCATTCTTGTATACAATAACACTCTCTTCATGGTCTTTGGTCACATTTCTTACATTATCCCTGAAACAAGACAAATACTGGGATTCTGTGTGTTCCACATGCGACGCTTAATGGTCTCAAATGACTGGTGCAATTGTGGGAGAAGCTTTAAATGTTTTTTTTTTCCCTTTTTATATCTGGTTTTTGTCCAACAAAGTGCCAGGCAGCAGTGGTAGCAGTTATTTTTCTGGGAAAAAAAAAAAAAAAAAAAAAATACATAAAAAGGCAAATTCAAGAGAAATGCACATAGATGACAAAAGCAGAGCAGACTCAGAAAAGAGCAGTTCTTTGGGAAATGTTATCTTTCTCACCAGAAACTTTCAGGTGGGCACGATTCAGGGTAATTTAGTGCAAAAGCCACAACAGTCTAAAAGTGGCCATTTAGTACACTGTTGACATTTGGGTTATTCTTTTACTGTGTGCGTTTGTGGATTTATTTTTTTTATATCAGTGTGAGTCAATGTGTCTCCAGCTGCCTCATGTTGCTGATGCTTTCCATCACCCCCCGCCTCAGCCGTTCCTTATCCCTCCCAGTGTCACTTCTCTAACTTTCTTTCTTAGTGTGTGTGTGTGTGTGTGTGTGTGTGTGTGTGTGTGTGTGTGTGTGTCTGTGTGTGTGTGTTATCCCCTCAGGCAAAAGAAGACAGATGTCTGATAAGTTTTTTTAACAGAAGATGACTGCGGGGCGAGGGTTACAGCAGATGAATTGGATGATGGGGTCGGGGAGTGTTTTGGTCAGATCTGTCTGTTTCCTTTCCCTGATAAACTGAAAGTGTGTTTATTCTGTTATTAAAGGAACAAGATATAGAGTCAATCTTGAATCTCTAGTGTGAATAGATCAATTACGTATCAAAAAATCTCCAGGGACCTGTCTGGTTAGATAAAGCCTGAATAAACCTGAAATAACAGAACAAGATGTCCTCTGTGTTTACACATGCTCGTACTAGGGTTTCCTGATAAGACTGGTCCTCCCTACAACATATTCTTTTTTTTTTTTTTTTAATGTGGCTTTCTCACTACATATTTCTAGAAGAGGACTCTGGAAACATGCTTTTTCTTATTTGGTACTTTTTTTTTTCCATTTATGATGACTGGGTAAGATCTGTTTGTTAGCTTTTCATTATATTGTTTGAAGAAGCATCCCTTAATGAGCTTCTCTATGTTTGTTTACTATTTGAAAAGGTTAGAATAATTATATATACAGTACTGTGCATAAGTCTAAGGTCAACATTAGGTCTGCTGGTTTAGTAAAGTTATAATGATCACACATATGTATTTTTCAGTCTCTGTATTAAGATACAATCTGGATATATGGGTGGCATGTACAGCAATGAAAACAATAGTTTGAGGGGGAAAAAACAGTTTCTATAAACCAAAGTGGTCATATTAAGTGTGACCTCCCTTTGCACTTAACACATCTTTAACCCGGTGTTTTTCAACCTTGGGGTTGGGACTCCATGTGGGGTTGCCTGGAATTCAAAAGGGGTCGACTGGAATTTCTAGAAATTTATTAAAAAAAAACAAAAAAAAAACTTACTAATGAAAAATATATGGTGAGTTGAGAGAGACAATCTTAATACATAACAGACATGACAAACTCTGAAGCTGAAACTGAAGCACTGTGGTACTGTTTATCTTTCAAATGTTCATTGTGGTCAGTTTCAGATGCTGCAGCTCTTTCATAATTCAGAGTTTGAGTTATTGTTTGTTCAGTATTAATTGTCAGCCTTGTAAATCCAAGCTGGACTGACTGTACATATCCTGACCAAGGAAAATCAAATTCTCACTTTGTGCAGTAATCTCAACCTAGTTTTTCTGCCTCCGTCCATAATAATATACATTATATAGACTACATGTTGTCTAAAATCAAGGTTTATTTGCAAGATAGTATAGCAAACTATTACATGATCAAAAATAAATTAATTTTAGCCAAAAAAAAATGTCTGGGGTTGCCAGAAATTTGTGTGTATCATGTGATTAAAACAGACAGAAAAGAAAACATGGAATGCCTAAAAGCATTGTTTTTGGCAGTACAATGCCATAGCTATTGATGTAAGAACTTAAAGGTGCAGGAGACTTTCGTCACCAATTTTTCATCAAATATGTAAAACCTCAGTCATAGCCTAAGTATCACGAATCCGTAAGTCTTTCTGTGATTACTCACTTGAATCTCTTCCTTCACGGTGAACAATTTCGAAGTGCCATCCACCATAAACAAACCATGTGTTTACAAACAGAAGCGGGAGGTAACTTGGGCATCTTCGGAATTTTGTCACAATGTGCATAGTGGGAAGTGAAGACTCGTGCTGCTGCCTTGCAGCGGCAGCAGATCAACCATATGAAATCATATGGATGAAAAAAACACGACGCAGAAACGGCTGAAATGCAGAAATGGCTGAAAGGAAGCGGAACTGCAGCCATTTCAGCGTCGTGTTTCTTGCAGCTGCCGCTGCCAGGTGGAGCTCCATTCATGCCGCTTCTCTCCAGCCATTTACGCGTTTCAGCCTTTTCGGTGTCATGTTTGTTTTATCCATATAATATCATATGGCAGACAGTGCGAGCCTTCACTTCCCACAATGCACGTCGTGACAAAATTCTGAGGAGTTACCGCCCGCCTCAGTTTGTAAACACATGGTTTGTTTATGGTGGATGGCACTTTGAAAATTGTTCACCATGAGGAAAGAGATTCCGGTGAGTAAGCACAGAAAGACTTATGGATTCGTGATACTTAGGCTATGACTGAGGTTTTACAGATCTGATGAAAACTTGGTGACAAAAGTCTCCCGCACCTTGAAGTGATTTAGGTTATTATCAAGAAAACCATGGAAAATGGCTAGATATCAGCTCTTAAATTAAACTCTTATGAGCTATTTTTGTTGTTATCAATTATTATTTGTCCAAACAAATGTACCTTTAGTTGTATCAGGCATTAAAATGAACAAGAAATTGAAGAAAACAAGGGTGGTCTAATAATTTTTTTCTGCGACTGTAGACTCTTATTGCACAAAATGAGACATCTGTAATCACCACCTGAACCTGCAGTGAGTATTTCCATTTCCTGATGTTTTATTGAATTATGTACTGCTTAATGGAGGCAAGATTCCTTAGATTAACAGACAAGTGGGTTATAACCACTGCTCCTGCAGAGAGCTGTTAGCCTAGCCAGTTATTTCATTAGCAGTCAAGAGGTTTACAGTGCCTGGTCAAGTATAGAAAATGTGAACTATATGACACCAGGGTGCATTCATGCCCAGTTAATCTCTCTGCATCTGTGTACACTTAAGAAGATGTCTTTAGCCTTGTTACGTCTCCTCCAAGTCAGACTGAAAGAACAACTCACATGCCTGACTCATCCTTTAAAACATGAGGATTTCCATGTATGTTTATATTAAAGTAAACACCTCATATTTAGTCTTTTTCAGTACAAAGAAAATACAATGTTTGCACTGAATACGACTTAGCTTTACTCCTGAATATATTAATGCATGATACCAAATTCACAAAAAGTTAAAGAATAGCATCTATTCTTTTGTTGCGCCTGGCTGTGGCTGATGGTATATGATGGAGAACACAAATTAATTAATATTATGATTAATATCCACATATTTTTGATGGAGACGAGAGTCTCTGAATGTCCACACAGAAGTAGTAAGTGCTTCAATTCAGGGTCTTAGGCTGACATTGCAAATGAGAACAGCTCGACTGACCTTAAAATTAGCATTAGACTTGTTTACTTATTCTGTTGCAGTCAGTGGTGTAGTGGTCCCTGGAGAAGTGGGGATACTCTCAGTTTTTGCCCTTTTTTTTTTTAAAGTAGTCCAGAAAAACACCATTTTAGAAACAGTTTTAGATACATAGGATAACATTAGCCTTTCATAACATTAGCCTACTTGCATTGTTGAACATCTCTTCTTCTGTAAATGTGCAGTCATGTGGCCAGTAGTTTGAAACAGTGACTCATTTGGAAACCCGCTTAAAACTTACCTCAGAATTATGTATTCCATCAAAGTAGGTTCTCTCAATATGTGTCACTCATTGGAAAGACACTTATTCTGCCTTTCTCATTCACATTTCCAATAATTGCGCATCTTTCAATAAGAGGTGCAGTGACCTGTCAATCAACTGGGGTGGAACTGGCACCTCAGGTGTCCAATCAGGTTCCAGAGGTGACCAGCACTAAGCAGAGCCCTGGCTATAATGCTAAGTTAGCAATATTTTCCTCAGTATAACCCGCCCTACTCTGCCTCTGATTGGCTCATCGGTCCTCATGCCTAAAGTTAACCAATCTAATCAGTGAAGGCAACGAGTTCTAGCCAATTAGAGGCAGAGTAGGGCTGGTCATGGCTTCTCCATCCTAGGGGAAAACATGGGCAATTTGGCTCAGATACTACTGAATGGTGCACATTAGGGGGAATTAGAAGTGGGTATACCCAATTGTGATGGACACAACTACACAGGGTAACATCTGCACAAACACACCATCATCTTATTAGTTTCATATCATATTATTTTTATAAGTTTGGTTAGCATTATATGGTTTTCATTTGCAGTCAGTAATTTAACATATACAGTTTAGTTTATTTTGTATTTCTTTATTTTTTAATCTTACATTGTAATATAGATGCACATATATTAACAGTGTAGGGTGACAATTAAATTATTTGTTTTATTATATCAATCCTTGGTTCTTTGTTTGAGTTACCATGTGGAGTGTCCTGGCACCATCCTGATGTGGGGAAAAGGCATGGCTAAGTGTGGAGCAGGGTTATATACTGCAGCCACCTCGTCAGAAGGAACCGTGGGCTGTGTTTGCATGGGGGGGATTCAATGTTATCAGGGCTTCAGTTGTATTTAGTTATAGTTAGTGTTCATTTTGTTTTCCCCTTGTTTGTTTCATGGTTTGGCCAAGCCACTATATATGTTCCCCTGTGTCTCATTTTGTTAGGTCAGTTTTTGTCAGTTTGTTTGAAACCTCAGTTTGTGTTCTCAGCCTTAGTTGCTATTATTTTTGAGCACAGTTCTGTTATGTTGACCTCTTTTATATATTTACTTGTTAAAACTATTGTTTGTAATCCTTTTTGAATAATTTTGGGTAAATAAAAACCCACCCGTAAAACTTTAGTCCTGTCTCCTGGTCGTCTTACTGCTTGGTCCCTAACACCAATGATAACTGAAAAATAAGTAGGTATACTCCATATACCACCATATATCCTAGACTACACCAGTGGTTGTAGTCCATTTTTGTGTAGAATTTAGAGGTTCAGAGTATGTGCATGACAAAAATGTATTATACTGCTGCAAATTGTGGCAGATTTTTGTGGCATCAGTTAAAATTCTCACCATGATGCTCCAAACCTCAGCTACTCAAAGGCCAAATGTGAACCTATGGACAAGTGGTGGGTATCCCCTGTGTATTTGTCTGTGTTTGATCCACATTTGCCTCCTGCAAATACTCATGCAATCTGTTGGTCTAGATAGGATCGATGTGAGGGACTTAGTCAACAGTTCTGGCTGAACAAAGGATGAATTACTCCTGGGCTCCCTCTCCTGAGAAATATCGGATGATAAGTATCACTGCACAATCCACCCAGAGAGGTCATATACAGTGAATAAATGTCTAAAAATAAGATAACACATCACAGCGGACCTGTGAAGTCATTTTTAATTAGTGTAGACCTCTATGTTATCTGATTAATTATTTTACATATCTCAAGTGAGGAATTTTTTTTCTGTCTTTGTGTTTTTTTTCTGACTCAGCACACAGCTATTGTAACACTGCTGTTGTAAAGCAAAGAACTGCTAGCCCAAGTTTCTTTCTTTCTTTATTTTTTATTCTTATTTTTTTAATCCATCAAAGTGTCCTTCTGGTTACGATCTTGAAGTTACCATATTCCCTAAAAACATTTGGCATCTTTTCAAGGCTGTTGTTGTTCTCCACTGGCCTCTATGTCAAGGACTAGTCCAGTTGGAGCTCATCATACGACTCACTAATCTACTTAGACCTTTCTCTGTGTGTGTGTGTGTGTGTGTGTGTGTGTGTGTGTGTGTGTGTGTGTGTGTGTGTGTGCATCTGTGTGAGAGAGATCAGTGTGACACAGTCATTAGCAATGTCTTGATGTAAAGGGCTGGACAGTGGAATGAACGGCATTGTTTACATCCTGTCGGGTGAAGTAATGAGCATGTGCTTGAATAATCTTTGTAGCTGATAAAGCTGGACTGTCATCAGCTCAGACAAAATACAAATTCATCAAATTTGCTTTATTAAAATTCAGTCAGCCTTATTATTATTACATGTAAGAGCCATGCTACTGTCCTACCAGAAAGCTACAAAGAAGATCTGAAAAATGTGTATTTAGTAAAACTTGTTTAGGAGGATATTTTTTGACAGAATACTTACTTTGGATAGCAAACAATTAAACAACTGAACCTTCAGCTTTGCATTCTTGTTAATGGTAGAAAGAATGACAACACATTGAATAACTATTTGATTTTATTGTTTTATTTATAGCATTGTTGTAGTTTCATGTACTTATTTATTGTTTTTAGTGGGTTTTTTTTTTTTTTTTTAAATCTGTTTTTATTGTTTTAACAATTCTATGTGCAGCACTTTGGAAACATTCTTGTTTAACCTATAAAGACTAAGCCTGACTTTTATGTCAGTTCCCAAATGAAATTTTCCTCATAAGTGATTTATCACCATTTGTTATTATATTATCTCTGTATTTTGAATTTTATCAGCATAAATCATGTATTTTCTTGTATTTAATTTACTGATCATGTAAATGTTCATGAAAGCTCAGATTAAATTTGATGGTTATTATATCAAAAACAGAGAAAATTGAAGAAAAAGTGACTTTTTTTAGTCAACTCTATCATTAACTGAACATAAACCAAGCATTTCCATTCACTGTTATTTATCCAACGCCATGGGTTTTCCTGCTGGATCAATATTGTAGAAGATAACGGTGTTTCCATGTTCACTACGGAGCCTCTGAACGTCCAAATGGGTCATATCTGATGACCATGACAGATGACAAACTGCATTTTATGCCAAATATTTACATATATTGATAGGATTAGTAGATCAACAGGTATTAAACATTTTACATCAGTGGATGATTTAGGTTGGTGGTGGATGTTTGGGTCTTTATGGGTTAAATGGGCTATATAAATAAAGCTAATTGCATTGGATTGAAATTACACTAATTACACTGTGTAAATGCACTTGATTTTAGTTAATTCATCTTCTTCTTCCAGCATTCTTTAATACATCCAAAATAACTTCTAATTGGCAGCTGGATGTTTTTTCTCTCATTCTAAAGACTATAGGACTTGGGGAAAGTGAGGCCTTTTTTACAGTGGAAATTTTGTCACTATAAAGCAAAAGAAATTATGGTAATATTGCCCTGCTAACATTGCATTCAGTCCAGCATGCATGGTAGCATGACCTTATGGGGGATGTTATATGGAGCATGATATTCCAAATGATCAACAACAAGCAGAAGATGTGCATCCAAACACACTCACAGCAACCGAAACCACCAATGAATTCACACAACCTCCACAGACTGTATAAAGCACAGGTGCCAAACATGCGGCCTGGGGGCCACAACCAGCCCGCCAAAGGTTCCAATCCAGCCCGTGGGGTGACTTTGTAAAGTGCAGGAGATATTTACAGTCAAGGGCGTCAAACTCAAAAATAATAGCATAATAACCTAAAAATAATGACTCCAAATGTTCCTCTTGGTCTAACGTGAAAAAAATAATATGAAATCATGCCTCTAAATAATGGCAACACCATTTTTTTCTCTTTGATTTATTGCAAAGAACATTAAATTTTGATATCCTTTAATAATAAAACGTCAATGACCTGAACAAATGTGAACAACCTGAAATATCTAAAGAAAAATAAGTGTAATTTTAGCAATAGTCTGCCTGTTTCGTGCCTTGGTATATCTGATCGTAATGCACATGTATAGATTGTAAGTTGAGGCATAATATTTATCAGTTTTTTCTTATTATTTCTTCTTATTTTTCTTCAGAAATTTCATTTTTTTCAGGTTATTCACATTGTTTTTGTTTGGATAGTTTGTAAAATGTAAATGATTTCATAATTTAATATTATTTTTAGCTCATAAAAAATTTTGGACTTGTCATTCTTTATAGGCTATTATGCTATTATTTGACTGGTGTGGCCCACTGGAGGTGAAACTGGGCTGAATGTGGCCCCTGAAGAAAATGAGTTTGACACCCCTGGTATAAAGTGTGAAGCTAATTGTTTACACACATCTGTATTATATTGTCATTAAGACAAACTCAGACAGTTAAATTAACACTGTTATCTTATCATTTACATCTGATAGTTTACATCACAGGTGTCAAACATGCGGCCCGGGGGCCAAAACCGGCCCGCCAAAGGGTCCAATCTGGCCCCTTGGATGAATTTGTTAAATACAAAAATTACACTGACAATATTAACAATCAAGGATGTTGAAATAATTTTAGGTCAATTCAATCTATAGTGGATCAGACTAGTAAAATATTATCATAATAACCTATAAATAATGAAAACTGCAAATTTTCCTCTTTGTTTTACTATAAAAAAGTAAAATTAGAAAAAAAAAAGTTACATTTACAGACTGTCCTTTCACAAAAAATATGAATATCCTGAACAAATATGAACAATGTGAAATGTCTTAAGAGAAATATGTGGAATTTTAACAATATTCTGCCTGTGACTAAATCTTTAAGTTGTGATGCACATGTATAAAGGATCAGCTTAGGCGTAATATTGTTGACATTGCACTTTTTTTCTTAAGAATTTTCAGGTTGTTCATATTTGTTCATGTTATGTTCAAGTATGGTTTGCAGATGTAAACATTTTCATCATGGAATTTTACTTTTTTCACTCGTAAACATAGAAAAACTTTGGAGTTGACATTATTTATCACTTCTTATCCTATTATTTATATTATTTTACTGGTCTGGCCCACTTTAGATCATATTAGGCTGTATGTGGCCCCTGAACTGAAATGAGTTTGACACCCCTGGTTTACATTATAGGTCTGTCAGATGACCTTTGTGTTTAGACAGAAAACAGCCACAATAATATCAGAAATTACCTCCGGTTTTCATTCAGTTTGTATTGTCAGTAACAGTTCTAAAGATCTAAATAAGACCCATACCACCATAGTTTAGTCTTAACCTACATAAGCAAATGGTAAACCTAGCACAACAACATAACATTAGGTAACTTTATACCTTTATAAGTTTTATAACAAAACTCACCAGTGCAGAAGAAAACATTGTAATTTCAGCATCATTTAGTGCAGAGCTGTGTCCACTAATGAAAACAATTGCAGTCTTTCAATTCTCCACCATTTTGTCAACATCTGGTACTAATAGTTGTTTCTTTGCAGTTCTCATCGTCAACTTTGCCTCAGTATTAGTTTTCCTCACCATGGGAGACTGGCAGAGTTACTCAGTACTCCCTCTAATGGTCAAAAACTTTCACAGTGACACTGGCTAGTGGCTGTGAATGAATTCAGTTCATATCTGTCATACAATACAGCGACTTCCTCAACATAATATCAAAAGTATTTGTTTTAAACACCCAAATGGTGATTCTTAGTCATTCTGAGGTAGAAATTCTACATATAACTCCTTCAGAAGTAAGGGATATCTGGTATTTAACCACCTTTTATTTTACGCATCTGTGCTTTTTAAAATGTAATACATTAAACCGTCTCTTGCCGTGGCCCCTCTTTGACCACACTTTTCCAGGTTACCACAGCATATCCTGCAAAATGTAATTAGGCAGATCCAGGCTCTGTCAGCATCTACTATGACTAATTAGCTCATATTTTTCTGATGGTGTGAAGAAGTATTCATGACATGCTGATATTCAAATAAATGGCTGCTTGTCGAGTCTGTGTTTAGCTTTAACTGACTGACAGACGAACACAAAAACCCTCTCAGATTCAGCACAGATGGATCAGTCAGTGTGTGGACAAATGCTTTCCTAAATGTGTGTGATGATGATGATGTGCTGGTTATGAGTTACTGGTACATTGTAGAAAAAACTTCAGTGACATTGACCGAAATTATAAACTAACAATATGAGCAATAGATCTATTTGTAAGCTGTACAATATTTTAGCCCCTAAGTGCATAATTAAAATGTAATAAGTTTTTTACTAAGGCTGTCAAAATTAACATGTTAACTCAGATTAATCCAGTGGTTTGTAATGTTTTTTGGCTCGTGAGCTCATTTTATCAACGCAAATTTCTGGTGACCCCAGACGTTTTTTTTTGCTAAAATTAATTTATTTTTGATCATGTAATAGTTTGCTATACTATGTTGCAAATAAACGTTAATTTTAGGTGACATTTAGTCTATATAATATATATTATTATGGACAGAGGCAGAAAAGCCAGGTGTAGATTACTGCACAAAGTGAGAATTTTATTTTCCTTGGTCAGGATATGTACAGTCAGGTCAGGTTATATTTACAAGGCTGACAATTAATACTGAACAAACAATATCTCAAACTCTGAATTATGAAAGAGCTGCAGCATCTGAAACCGACCACAACGAACATTTGACAGATAAACAGTACCACAGTGCTTCAGTTTCAGCTTCGCAGTTTGTCATGTCTTTTATGTATTCTGATTGTCTCTCTCAACTCCCCATATATTTTTTATTAGTAATTTTTTATTTTATTTTTATCAATTACTAGAAATTTCAGGCGACCCCATTTGAATTCCAGGCGACCCCATGTGGGGTCCCGACCCCAAGGTTGAAAAACACTGGATTAATCCATCATCATGGATAATCTGATAAACATTTTACCACAATCAACACATCCACAGCACAGAATGACTCTGAAAGTCTCTTGCCACACATTTGGGGCAGTTTGTAGAGTTAGCATGGCGCATGAACAACTGGGCAGTTGATCCAGTAGTGACAGGCAGCAGAAATAACCCATAAATATGGAAGACACTAAACAGCATGTTGGCCCCCTGGATGGAAATAGGAGGCCAAAAAAAAACATGGAACAGTTGTTTCAAGTTGTTTTGTTGAAACTGTTGAAGGTGTTTAATAAACACATTAAGTGCGTATATATTTCCTTCTATCTTGAGTCTGTTTGCTCATACAACATGAAACGCGATTAATATAGATTAAAAATTAATGATATCTAATCGTGATTAATCGTAATTAATCCACAGCAACCCTGTGATTAATCTGATTATTTTTAATCGTTTGACAGCACTATTTGTAACACTTGATTGGTTTTGATAATACATCGACCACTGTAAACAGAAAGAGGACAAGGCACCACCACCACACGACCAATTTAACCCCCTGTTTGGTGCATGTAACTCTCCAGTGAGCATTTGCTGCCTAGCACCCGCTCTACTCAGCAGGGATTAAGCACGCTAAGACATCCACACACAAGCACACAAGACAAATACCCTGAACTGTGAGCCTTTCTCAGAGGTTGTAGCAATAGGAGCAGCAGGAGAGAAAGAGCTGATTTTTTTAAAAGTACCATTTACAAAGACAGAGAGAGAGGGAGTAGTCTAACCCACTCTGCAAAAGCCGATGCAATCGACCCTCATGAGTGTGGTGAGTGCTTTTGGCCGTCTTGAAATAATACCTGTTGCTGTTTGATGTACCTCCTCAGTGGATATCAACAAAAGTGTAGATGGTGGGTGGGCATGATGTCTTTTATATTCTAGTCTCTATTCAGTGTGTATTGCAGTGCATCAAAGGCCTCTGTGAACAATACTGCAATTACTTGTTATTTTATTTCAGTAGTTGCTATTCACAACCCAGTGGTTTTACACTGAAATATTAAGACAAGCACAGATATGTTAAGCTTGAATTAGTTTACAACTTCAGTGCATGAGAAGAGTGTTGTGTTGGCATATGTTTCACTAAATCTCATGGTTTTACACGGTTGATTGGTCACATAAATTGCCCAGTGAGCTGCAGTTCTCAGCATGTATCAATGCACAACAAAGGGTTCCTCTGGAGATGGGGTCTGTCATTTCTAGTTTGACAGAACATATATTTTCCAAACTCATTGTTAGCTGGTAATGTTCTGTAGTTGTGCAGAGGCCGCTGTGGAAGTGTGACGCATAGTGCTGTGATAAGTTTGCTGACTCAGAGCTTGTCATACAGGCAGCAGCTATCAGTCATCCTGGAGGCTAGCGCTCTCTCTCACCATGTTTTCTCTTTACATGTGGCGGCTGGTGAAACAGCAACAAAACATAAAATGGCTTTAGTACACCCTGCACTGAAAAACAAGAACATAATCACACATTTTCTGTTGTGTCACAGAGAAATTATTTATCCATCATGTTATAATGTTAGATACTTGATCCCCAAGACACATTATGTGCTGTTGAATAAGTGCACTGGGGTTAGTCTGAGATCTTCTTTTACCTTTATGTTGTTAAATATACTGTCTGTACTTATTACTTAGATTGTCATTTTCCATTCTCTGCATTTGGTGAGGCCTTTGTATTAAAATATCTGTAACATTTGGGTGCTTCTATGAAACTGATCCCTAATAACAGGACAGAGAGGCTAACAATTCAAACCAGATGTAGATGAATGTTATGAAGCAAGTTTGGAGGCAAACTGGGTCTATTTTAAAAATAAATATTCACTGAGATAAAAGAGAAACTATTTTTCAGATAAAACACATTTTTATATATATATATATATATATATATATATATATATATGTATATGTATACATATAAATACACACACACACACACACACACACACACACATATATATATATATATATATATATATTTATTTATTTATTTTTACACAAAAATCTGCATGTAACACGGGAAAAAGGACACGAAAATTATGCGCTACTATTTTTTCGAATATCTCTTTATTCTCTCTCAGGTACGTTTTGGGAATCGAATTAATTATGCAAGGCAGAGTGTTTCATAAAAATAGCCACTGTTGCAAAATCACTTACAATTTATATGTGTTTAAATGGGCAGGTTCCACATGTAACGCCAGTGGACACAATGGGAATGAGATTGAGATTCATAAAAAACCCATATGTCTGGATAAGAAAAACCTCTAGGATCATGAAATTTAACCCAGTGTCTGTATTTATAGTGCTATATAAGACCATTTCAAGCCACGTTTACCAGATAAAATGCACTGACACCTAGGTAGCTTTTCATGTCCCAATTTTGGACCCAATATTTTATTAAAAATTCATCAATTTTGGGATGGCTCAGAGGAACAGTATATTTATTTGCTGCATTTATCTGAGGTAAACACATGAGGTTTACATATTTTGCAGTAGTTATCTCACTTGATCTGCAGGTCAATAAATTTTGCATTATGATTATGTAGTTAAGTTTGGCGTATAGTTACCCCACCCCCCGAAGGGGAGGCAAGGGGTATTGTTTTTGACTTGGTTTGTTTGTTTGTTTATTTGTTTGTTAACATTGTATCAGCAAAACTGTTGGTTGAATTTTTTAACAAATTGGGTTTACAGATTGCCAGTGACCCAGAACCAATCGGATTACATTTTGGGAAAAGGAGGTCACGGTTCAAATTTTTAATGAAATTTTTAATTTTTTTTTTTTTTTTTCTCACATTTACTCATAATGGGAAAATTTCCAATGTCTAGAAAAACATCAATTTTGTTTCAGTTGATTTAAAATTTGGCACATATAGGCCTATAGAGGCAATTCATATGCTGACATCGGAAAACGCGTAGACACTTGCACCACTTGTTTACCAAGTTGCTGCAAGTGTACTCAAAAAGTCAGCACCAAAGCAACTAATCACAGAAAAACAATAAAACTGACAGTGGATTATGATTTATGAATGAAGTATAAACAGTGGCATGCTAAAATACAGGTTGGTTAACGTTTATCTGTTCACATATTTAACTCAAATGCAGTATACTATTCTCATTTGTCCCATCGTCGGTCTGAAGGACTGTGGCAGCAGAGATATGACCTGTGAGTAGAGTGAGCTGAATGTTTGTATAGCTGATGTCTGCTGTAATTGTTTGGCACAAAAACGAGCTAAGAGAGGAGCTAAATGGATTAGTGTAAGACGGTTTACATGAAGCTAAGACGTCAAGAAACCTCTGAGGTAGAAATCCTGACTGTTTGTGTTTTCTACCTGTTTATTCTGCTTCAAAATTAATCTTATCTGTAAGTATTGATGAAAATGTTATATTTATTATGTTTAATGTCTCAAAAAGAAGTTGACTTCATCAAAGTAAGTCACAATAGGTTATAATTGATCAAACTTTAAAGTTAAATATATGTGAAAAGTTGGAAATTCAATCTGGAAAAAATAGAAAAGGGGACTGAATGTGATTGGCCTTTTCTAGAGTTAATTGTCACCTCAGTAACATGGGAAAATAAAGTGGAGAAAGAGCTACTTTAATTGAAGCTGCAAAGGCCAAGGTTTCAATGTGTTCACTTCTGATTGCCAATATTGCTTCTGTGATCTTTATCCAAGAAGCGATTGCTTAATTTGCTGCCTCACTGCTGCCAAAAGTTTGACAATGCAGCTCAGGGAATCGTAAACATAGAAGCACATGCAATCTGACACCACAGTGGAAGATTAAACACAAGAGCAGGTTACTGAGCTAATGATGCTTGATCTGAATATAATAAGAAAAATGTATGTGCACAGGAAAAATTACCGAGCGTTTTTTCCACAGTCAAAAGTATTTTCCTCAAAATAATGAATAAATAAGTAAATAAATACTACTACTACTACTATTAATAATAATAATAATAATAGCTTTATTTATACAGCACCTTTAAAAACGAAGTTGCACAGCAGGATACAAGATGCAAGTAAAGACACTAAAACAGAAGCAACACAATATGAGAGATATGTACAGCAAATGCAAAAACATGACACTTTGAATAAATTAAGTGAATCGGAGTAAAGAGGGCAGGGATAAATTAACATGATGCTGTCAAATCAATGTAAAAATGAAGGAGTGAGATAAAACAACATCATGTATGAGAATATAAATTAATAATCAAACAGGAAAAAAATTCAAATTTAAAACATTAAAATTAAAAAGGGACAGACATCACATAAAGGCAAGTCTATGAAAAAAAAAGAGTAAATTTGGCTCCATATTGAGTTTGGAGAGCTCTACCCAAAGAGTAACTTTTACTCCTTTTAAATAGGGACCAAATGTTATCTGAGTAGAGTAAAATTTTCTGCAATTTGAGTAAACTTCCTGTGTGGGATCTCTGTATTAAAGACTGGGGCACTGATAAGGGGGGGTAAACATGACAAATTCATGGGGCCCAGCATTTGTGGGAGGCCCATAGAGCAGTGGAGGAGGTCCAGTGGATACAGGCTAGAAGTTGTGAAAATTTCGTGTAAGATCCGCTGTAGAAGAGAGGCATAGAAGTCAGGAGTTGGACGTTGAAAGTCTGTTAAGTTTCAGTTTTGTTTTCACGCTAACGTAAGTGACGTTATGTATTGAATTTTATGAAAGGGTTTACAACATTTATCTTTCCTGGGGCCCACAATTGGTAGTGGCGCCCCTGATTAAAGTAGTGATATTTTACTTTTTTAAATGGAATTATGCATTTTAAAATATTTCCCTGTGGTCTACATAAACTGTAAATGCTATTTTTGGGTCTGAATTCTTCATTAATTCAACTCCACAGGTCCGTCTTCAACCCTATTTTTGAGTAATGAAACAAAAAAGGTCGTTTTGAGCGCTGGCCTTTTAAATGCAAATAAGCCACCTCACACCCCACCCCCTCCAGGTTGTTGACCGTGCTTTCTGTTGACCGTTCTGTTCAGCCACTTGTGTTTGTTAATACAGCCAACAACTGAACATTTTAGGTAATCGGCTCGAAGTTTGGACATATTTTCAGTATGGACTAATAATAATAATGGATTGGATTTATATAGTGCTTTTCTAGACACCCAAAGCGCTTTACATTATTGACCCATTATTCATTCGCTCTCACATTCACACTCTGGTGGTGGTAAACTACATTTGTAGCCACAGCTGCCCTGGGGCAGACTGACAGAAGCGTGGCTGCCAATTTGTGTCTACCTCTGACCACCACCAAACATTCATACACCAGTGTGGGTGGCACTGGAGGCAGGTAGGGTGAAGTGTCTTGCCCAAGGACACAACAGACTGACTAGGACAGAGCGGGATTCGAACCACCAACCCTTCGGTTATTGGACAACCCGCTCTACCACCTGAGCCACTGCCGCCCCATACAACTGCTGCTGCTGATAAACAATTATGTCGTACTCGGAAAAATGTTCATCAGAAGTCTTGACCTTATACGTGCAAATGTCTTGACATAACTAGTTATAGACGTAACAAATTAAGTGGGAATTAAAACAGGTTGTAGAAATCCATGATTAGCCATCCCATTGGCTTTTGCCAAAATGAATATAAAGATAGCTTTGCAGCACCTGGAGGGTTCAAATTAAAACTTTATGAAATATTAAGGTCCCCAAATACACAAATAAATGTACCAAAGACTAATAAAAGTGGGTTTAGTCCAGGGGTGTCCAAACTTTTTTTAAAGAGGGCCAGATCTGATAATGTGAAGATTGTTTAGAATTGTTTCTAAGATTGTTTCTAAGATTGTTCAGAAGATTGTTTCTGGTTTAGTCAAATATGACCCCTTTAAACATGAAAACTACCGGAATGGGTTAATCATGCTATGGTATATTTAATACTCGGACACTGTTAAAAGCCTAAACATCCAATTTATATGCAGTGTATTTTTCATATCTATTCTCTGTTCTTGTTTTTGGAGAGAAATATCACAACTGAATATGTTTTTCACATAATTAGTGGTGGGTATATATAGATAACAGATTGTATAGAAGGATCAGGACTAAATGTTCTAGTGTTTTCATCCTTTTTGATAAATTCATGAACTCTAATGTCCCATCACAATAAACATTCAAGTATTTGCTTTGCTTGTAAAACAACTGAGTTGTTCTATGAAGTAAATCCACTGTTGTTGCTCTTCAGCTATCACCACAAGGTGTCATATTATTCATTAGTGTAATTTTTAATCTTTTTCTTTTAACCTTAATTTTGTCAGAAAATAAAATAATCAGTTAATTTAGCAGGTATTTAACCACAGGGATTGAATGAGTAAATGTAACTGTCATGTGTCAGTCTTATCAAAACCAGAAAAACATACCATGAATTCCCCAGAAGTTGACTGATGAAAGATCTATTTTTTTGTTTAAGAGAATCTAACTCTTTTATTGTGATTTCAGTCTGTTGCATCTTCTGAAAACAACAGAGACTGACTGAACTGATGTGATACCCGTGGAGCACTTGTTTGTGTTGGAGTCTTTGTTGTGCTGGGAGCAGAGGGCTGCATCACAAAACAGGATTAAGGGGTTAGTTAAGTAACTTAAGGTTCAATCCCAGGTTTTCAGTATCATGACGGATTCGCCTCTCAATGAGATAAATCTCCATGGTAAATATACCTCATAAACCTGACCTGCTTCAGAACAGGTTATGTACGAGAGTGGATTAAAATCTATGAAAGCACAGCCGACTGACCTAGAAGAAGACCTTGTAGACACCAGTTTGTGGATTAAAAAAGAAAAAAAACAAAAGAAAAATGGGGATAAAAAAAAAAATCTGAACGTTGCTGATACCAAGAGGAACTCACACAGTAAAAACACACACTATGCAGATCTGTGAACCATTTAGTTTTTCTTTGTCCAGTGACATGGTCTTAAAACAGCTTTTGATTATAGCACTAAAGCCTTGGACATGTTGACCTTAGAAGATTTGACAGTAAGCCAGCTTATTGGTTCGAAGTCTTCATATCAGCTCTTTACTCACTTTCAGACTGTTTAACAGCACCAGGAAATGAAAGACAGACCATAATAATACATCTGACATTACATCATATTAACAGAATACACAACTGTCATATAGTCAGATCTACTAGTTCTTTAATGATGTGACACAGATTAAAAAATATGAACTCAGTGGACAGTTTGTTGACTGATTGCTGTCCTTATTTGTGCTATTTTCAGAATCTTAATACTGTATTAATCCCCATTATTGTGTGTTACAGTTGCTCCATTCAAGTATAATAAAAAAAAAAAAAAAAAAAAGGACCAATGGCCCTGTAGCTTACCAGCCAAATTAAAAGCTTTGGGAAAGGCATCCAGATGTTCTTTATTATCACCCAGTTATGTGTATTTATTATATTACAGAAATAGCCCATGTTTTGGTCATATTCCAATCAGATCTGTAAAAAATTCTAATTCCAGCTTGATATCATTGATACTTACAGATTCATTCCACTTCCTATCTCTTATAATGGGAAAATTTTTCAAAGTCGCACCAAATCCAGAATCAGATCTGGATCGAAATAATTGCAATACCTTGTGTTGACATCATCATGAAGAAGCTGTATACCAAGTTTGAAGTCAATCAGAGCTGTAGTTTTGGAGAAGAAGACGATTGAAATGTTTTCCCCATAAGAGCCCATGTTAAATTTTCTGTAAGTTCCCGGATCCAGAAGAAGATCCTGATCAGCATGTGGACATTATGTTTTTGTCATCTCCCCATCAGGGCTGGACTGTAGAAATTTACACTTGATATTATTTATATTTACTGAGTTATTGCATCGATCCACTTCCTATCTGTTATAATGGGGAAATTTTTCAAGTCGCACCAAATCCAGAATCAGATCCGGATCCAAATAATTTCACTGTCTTTTGTTGACATCATCATAAAGAAGCTGTATACCAAGTTTGAAGTCAATTGGAATTGTAGTTTCGGAGAAGAAGACGATTGAAATTTTTGTAATGGACGACAGATGACGACAGACGACGACAGATGCCGCATGACAACAATAGTTTACGCCCTGTCAGCCGGTAAGCTAACTAGCAGGAAAGAAATTTTCAATACAACTAACTAACTAACTAACTAACTAACTAACTAACTAACTAAGTAAATAAATAAATAAATAAATAAGAATAATAAATATACATATTAAAGCACTCTAATAGGACACAGAACAGCAATTTTGTACAATATGCACCAGACAACATATTATCAACATGATAATTTAAAAAATTTACATTAAGTGTTTAAAAATATTGTTAATACTTTATTAATCCCAAGGGGAAATTATTATGTGTTACTCCATTCAAGTATAACAAAAAACTAGCGTGAAAGAAATTTTCAATAATAATAAATACATTTTCAACGAACTAACTAACTAACTAAATGAATAAATAAATAAAAAGATATTAAACATACATGTTAAATATACATTTTAAAGGATTCTATTAAGACACAGAACAGCAATTTTGTACAATATGTCCCAGACAATATATTATCACCATGATAATTAAAGAAATTTACATTAAGTGCGCAAAGATATTGTTGTGAAATTATAATTATTATGAGATTATAAAGTGGAATTACACAGTCTGATATGGAATGATGTCCTGTGTGGTTCAGTGGTTCATTTGGGTGGAATCAGTCTCTTACTGAACGTGCTCCTGTGACTGACCACTGTCGTGGAGTGGGTGAGTGGACTTGTCCAATATTGTCTTGATCTTGGACAACATCCGCCTCTCTGACACCACCATCAGAGTCCAACTCCATCCACACAACGTTACTGGCCTTTGCAGATCAGCGTGTTGAGTCTGTTAGCATCAGCAACCCTCAGCCTGCTGCCCCAGCCTGTATTCTATTTAAAGTCCTCATATCTGTTTAGTTTGCTCTTGATTAGTCCATGTTTGTGATTAGTTCCTAACGGGACATCAGGCTCTGAACATTTTTTAATGAGATATAAACCCTGCATGTAAAGAGGTCTGGGTTTGCTGATCTTGCTTCATGGTCTTTTGTTGTTATTTACAGCCTCCATTTCCTATTTTATAGCAGCTAGTTTTGCACACTGGTTTAAGGCAGTATAAGAGAAGCACTGGAGAACTTCAGAATTACTATAAGGATCTCTGTCCTGGGCCTAGAAACCAATTGGTGTTTCCCAAAGTCAAAGATCCATCTTAGTCAGCTCTTTCCAAGTCACTTTCTTCATAGACCAGACAGCAGTCCATTTTACTGATTAGTTAGTGAAACTCATGAGTGAACAGTCTGATGCAGAAAAAAGTGAGCAATGTCTAACTGCTCTGGTGAAACATAAAAGACAATTAACTTTTAAACATTTGTTTTTTCAGGTCCCTACAATTGAACTCTTCCATGATTCTTATATTTCTTATTACACTGCATGACTTCATGTTAATTCTGGAGTGCTGCACCTACTTTTAATCATTTTAATATCAATTTATTATTATTCTCTCTATTTTGATTTCATGAATTCTGCACGTTCTTTTTATCAGTATGTTTTTGGGAAATTTATTTTTTTCCTCTAGATGTTCCTTTTATTTACTTATAGGCACACTGAATTACCTTTATGTATGAGATGTGGTATATAATGTTAATAAACTTCACCTGGTTAGACAGCCTTTTCATATTTAACATATATATTGGACTTCGGAAGCACTGGCTCTTTATTCATCTTCAGTGAGATTTCATCAGCACTTGTGGTGGGCTTTGTTTTCATTTAGCGGTATTTTTAAAGACTTGTGCAGCAGATTTTTGATGTTTATACTGCAGAGGATTACCATGAATCCTCAGAAGTATCCTTGAAAATGCAGTAAAGGACGAATTCTCGGTATTGAAGTGGTCCCCCAGTGAAATCTGATGACAGAATTATGTAAATGGTCCTTGAAGTGTCCTTCCTCGACTTTGTTAAACACCTGGTGTATTGGCTGTTACTGTGGATGTTGACAACTAAGACATGTTAAGGCTAACGCCAGCAAACAACCTGCAAGGACAACTGGATAAAATACAATCTTTATTTTGTCAGTAGGGGTTCACACACAAAAACATGCACCACACATCAAAATTTTTCTTCTGCCTTTAAAGAAGTGATATTTAGTTTTTTTTAAATGGAATTATGCATTTTAAAACATTTCCCTGTGGTCTACATAAACTGTAAATGCTATGCTTGGGTCTGAATTCTTCATTAATTCAACTCCACAGGTCTGTCTTCAACCCTATTTCTGAGTAATGACACCAGAAAAGTCGTTTTGAGTGCTGGCCTTTTAAATGCAAATGCACCACCCCCTTCCAGGTTGTTGACTGTGCTGCTCTGTCCCGTTCAGCCACTTGTGTTCGTTAATACAACCAACAACTGAACATTTTAGGTAATCAGCTCAAAGTTTGGACATAATTTCAGTATGGACTACAACTGCTGCTGCTGACAAACAATTAGGGTGTATTCAGAGAAATGTTCATTGGAAGTGCTGGACTTTATATGTGTAAATGTCATAACATAACTAGCTAAAAAAACGTAACAAATTACAAAGGAATTGAAACAAGTTGTAGAAATCCACTCAATTTTTGCCTGAATGAATATAAAGATAGTTTTGCAGCACCTGGAGGGTTCAGATTCAAACTTTATGAACTATTAGGGTCCAAATACTCAAATAAATGAACCAAAGACTAATAAAAGTGGGTTTAGCAAAATATGACCACTTTAACTCATCACTAGAGCATCATGCATCACACACACTGCATGCTGGGAGCAGTGGGCTCGCAATATCAGGTGCAAATGGGAGCGTTAAGTGCCTTGCTCAAGGGCACATCAGCAAATAACTCTGCCAGTCAGGGAATCGAACTGGCGACCCTTTGGTTACAAGCCAACTCTCAGTCATCTTTAGCCATCTAGGCCAGGGGTGTCCAAACTTTTTTTAAAGAGGGCCAGATCTGATAATGTGAAGATTGCCAGGGGCCAGTGGTCCCTTCGGACGTTTTTTAAACAGTAAAAATTACATATAAACGCGCTGTTCTACAGCAAGTTTATTTTCATTGTCACAATATCATTTTTTAAATGGCAGTGTAACCAAATCTGAGCCACTCAGGTGTGAACAAATTTAAAAAAAAACAATTCTGCCTTCCTTTCACATCTGGAGTCAGATAACATAGAACAAACTGTGTGGAGTATCTTAAACATCCAAGAAGTTGATAAAAATCTTAACCCCACATTCATTTAAAACATGACTTATATGAGTAATAGTTACTCATATATTACTCACTAATGCAAAGTCTGTTAACATTTCAGATGAAAACATATAACTCTTACTCTTGTCTTTCACAAAATTATTCAGAAAGTAATATTTGTGTCACATCTACAAGTACACAACACCAGCAGTTAGAGGCAACTAACCTGGCAACTTGGTATCCTGTCCTGGTGGTGAATTCACTGAACTCAGGTTCACATGAAGAGTCACTGTTGTGAGTTTAAAGCAGCTTGAATTTGCTTCACTTTTTCGGAGCGCAAACTCCCTGCTAGCTTGTCATATGCGTTAGCATGTTTTATCTGCTAGTGTCTCTTTACATTGAATTCCTTAAACAAGGCAACAGTCTGTTGACAAATTAGGCAAACATAATTGCCTCGATTTTCAGTGAAAAAAATTGTACTTCCCATCTCTCCTGGAAGCGGCGGCCCTCACTGTCAACTTCCGTTTTTTTATTTACAGGCGCCGTGGTTAGAAATTAGCGAAAAGGGTTCACGGTAAGGTCACAGAGCCAGATAGAGTTAGAGTGGTGCTGCCACCATGAGGTGAAAGGAGAAACTGCATTTTGAACCTTTTATGATTCATGTACTCGGTTCAACAGTCCAGCGGGCCATAAATAACACTTTCTAAAACTGAAGCTGTGGGCCGTATAAAATCTGACCGCGGGCCATGATTGGCCCCCGGGCCGGACTTTGGACATGCCTGATCTACTGTAGGCCATGAGCAATGGTCTACTTTTCATTTTGATGAGTAAAAATAATGTGTAACCAACTAAATTGTCGGTAGCATTCCCAAGGATTCACAAACTCCAAATTAACAGACCAACTGCTTTCTTTTTCCACTATCATTTTCTGTTTCTCATTCACTAACTAGAGGTAGCTGTTGCTCTAATCTTTACAGGATGTTCAAGCAGCATAATGAACAAGCAGGCATAATTGTAAGGCAGGGAAATTACTGAGTAGACCAATAACATGCTACTGTAAAGGGTAGTCCCCTGCAGATCCGAGGAACAATGAGTTAATAATAGTAATGTACAATAGCATCCACATCAGCAGTCCTGGCTCTGTGGCCAGTTTGCGCTCCCTGCTGCAGCGCTCTCTCATTGTTCTCACCAGCGGAAGATAATGACAACAGAGGACTCTTTTCATCTCTGTTCCTTTTTGTCTCTTGCTGTTTTAATGTCTGAGAATCACTATCATTCCCTGATTTCTCTCTTTGCGGTTATTTATCGCTACCCCTCTCTCTCTCCTCACGCTCACACACAAGCCTGGACAAGTGGGAGAATGTGAGGTATTAAATTATTCAAAGTCCTGGCAGAAAGTGTCACCATCAATGAACACAAACGTAAGAGCCTCCATTCAGAAGTGTTTATTTATAGGTTTTGTGGGACCAGTACAAAGGCCACAGTTTGGATCATTTCCTGTTCTTTCCCAGAATGGAAATACGAAGATTTGACTGGTTTTAAGACTGAAGAAAAGGACTTCTTTGCATGTTTTTTTTTAACATACAGGGGTTGGACAAAATAATGGAAACACCTTAAAAAATCAACAAAATATAATTTAATATGGTGTAGGTCCGCCTTTTGCGGCAATTACAGCCTCAATTCTCCGAGGTATTGATTCATACAACTTGTGAATTGTTTCCAAAGGAATTTTAAGCCATTCTTCAGTTAGAATACCCTCCAACTCTTTTAGAGACGATGGCGGTGGAAATCGACGTCTTACTTGAATCTCTAAAACTGACCATAAATACTCAATAATGTTGAGGTCTGGGGACTGTGCCGGCCATACGAGATGCTCAACTTCATTAGAATGTTCCTCATGCCATTCTTTAACAATTCTAGCTGTATGGATTGGGGCATTATCATCTTGAGGTGAAGGTGTTTCTATTATTTTGTCCAACCCCTGTATTAGTTTTCCTGTTTTCTACTTGCTCCACTTAACTGAGAAAATTATTGAAAAAGGAATTTTAAACTTAATTTATTTATTGTTTGTTTAACATGGACAGTGTGCAATACATATATTGGACCAGAAACAGCTAAAAACTCATTTTTATCTAGACCACAGGTGTCAAACACGCAGCCTGGGGGCCAAAACCGGCCCGCCAAAGGGTTCAATCCGGCCCCTGGGATGAATTTGTGAAATGCAAAAATTACACGGAAGATATTAACAATTAAGGATATTCAATCTAAAGTGGGTCAGACCAGTAAAATACTATCATAATAACCTCTAAATAATGAAAAAAGCTAATTTTTTCGTTTTGTTTTAGTGTCAGAAAAGTAAAATTACTCAAATGTTTACATTTACAGACTGGCTTTTCACAAAAAATATGAACAACCTGAAATGTCTTAAGAGAAGCATGTTGTATTTTAACAATATTCTGCCTATTATCAAATGTTTTGTGTATTTGTAGATCCACTGTGATCTGTAAGTTGGGATGCACATGTATAAATGATAAACTGAGGTACATATTATTTATAAAATTACACTTATTTTTCTTAAGAATTCTCAGGTTGTTCATATTTGTTCATGTTACGTTCATGTACAGTTTGTCGATGTAAACATTTTAATTATGGAATTTTACTTTTTTCACTCTAGAACATAGAGAAAACTTTGGAGTTGATATTATTTCTAAGTTCTTATCCTATTATTTACATTATTTTACTGATCTGGCCCACTTTATTTCATGTTAGGCTGTGTGTGGCCCCTGAACTGAAATGAGTTTGACATCCCTGATCTACACTCTGGGGGCGGGGGGGTTATGTAGGTTATAGTGACATCACATCAGATAGCAGATAAATGCACTGGACTAAAATACTATACAGAAGTGTCTGTGTAAGTTCTATTAGTCCAGCTCATCCTTCTTATGTAAGTCTGCTTCCCTCCACAGCAAGTGGAACCAATGAAGTCTCTTGGATGAAAAACAAAATGTTTTCAAGAACAAAACCAGTCCAGAAGAACTTCAAAAACAACTAAGGACCATAGAAAAGGCCATAATTTAGAACAGAAATGACTATCCTAGCACCAAAAACATCAATCAACACCAGCCTCTAACAGGAACCCACCGTTAAACATCCATAAAGTCAAACAGTTCATCAATAAAACACATTTGCAGCAGACACTCAGTACCACTGCTGACCACGTTCACAGTCTCAGTGACTACATGCCTGAGCATCCTTCAACCAACTTTTCAAACTACATTTCTCTGATACTCAGTGGTAAAGAATACTGCATTCTCTTGTCCTCAACTCAGAAGCACCTTTACTCAAATACTGTGGACTGAAATGTAACATATCCGTCCCCTCTGGTGGAGGCTTGTGTTGACCTGGAGCCGAGATAGTGGAGCTAAATTGGGAAAAATCCTATATACTAAGGTGACATTAGCCATATTAGAAGGCTTTGTGATTTTCTGTCCATTATTTTCAGCAGTTGTTTGTACAAACCATGAAGTTAGTGCACTGTTGTACTATGTATCTGAGCCCAGGTTGTAATACAATATGAAAAATGCAATGATTGAACGCGTGCACAGTTTTGCTGCATCTGTAGTCATTTAATGTCTTATAAATTTACCAAGGCACGAAAGTAAATGAGCTCTAAACTATCCTGAGGACAGTAAACATTAGGATTCAGTATTATGGTGTCAGACTGAGCCAGACTGTCTTTGCTATGTGACTGCCAAGATAATTTGATGTAGCTTAACTTCACTCCTCCTCCCCGACTTCTACAGAAAAATAAAATCAAACAGCACTGATGATCACAAATGCATTGATGTCATCCTCCACTGATTAATTTATAGGAGTGTTATTTTTAATATTCATATGTAAAAATCTGCACCCCATGTATCTAAGTTGAATTCTGTCATAAGTAATTTTGCTGACTTGGGAGAAAAAACAAGCCCTTTCTGTTTCACAACTTTGACGCCTCTTCTTCACACCATCTGTGATCATCTGTGTGCATTCAAGCAGCCAGTGATAGAAAAATGGCAAACCGACTGAGATAAACAGCATCCAGACACTAAATTATTGATGGCTGAAAGGAGTGTTGCAACAGAAATCCTCCATATTGCACAAATGTGATGAAGTTTTTTGCTTAAAAAAAAAAAAGAAATCCTAAATTTACAGGATTTTGAAGTAAATATTCATTTTGGTGAAATTTTGAATGAGGCAATTTTCTCCGCGTATAAATATTTTTTTTTAGAAATGTGTTATTAGAAGACTCTTTGGCACACACACACACACACCTACACACACATACACATGGGCATGAGAGACCCCGCCGTTTGACAGCCCTATTGATTTTGTTTTTTCTTTTTCATTTTGATGGATTTCTTTTTGAATTTAGTTTGGGTCTGTGGTTAGCTTTGTATTGATTTTCTGATTATGGATCTGTAAATCTATATACACCTTCTGAACAAGTAAACAAATAACATTCATGTTACTCCAACTCATTGAATTTGACCAAAACCTCCGCAGTGCAACAGAAATTGTTATTAATGTCAACTGTTACTTTGGAGGTTGGTGTGATTTTAACCCGGTGTCCTGGTTGAATGTGAACACAGTATCCAGGCAACGGGGGAGGAGAAACTGAGGGTGCGTTCAGAGGTGAAATGGTCTCTCACAGGACCATCCATCATATGCTCAACTGCAGATGGGCAGGCAGTATGTATGTGACTTTTCACAAGTGTGTCAACAGCATGTGTGTATTTTATTTGTGCATGTGGGGGTATATGTGGTGTCAGAGTGTACAGAAGGGGACTGGGGTTGTGCTGGATGTTGACAGGACAGCGATGGGGATCCACCAGTAGAAGCAGCATTTTGACAACTGACATTCTCCAGAGTGCAGTTGAATAGACAGGCAAGAATAAACAGAGCACCAGCCTTGGCATGCTAATGAGAAATGGGCCTTTATTGGGTTTAGATTGACAACATGAACTTGTAATGTCCAAGTGAGTCAAAAATAGTATGGAGTAACACTCAGGGAGCTAATTTGTGTGTGTGTTTTGTGTCTGTATATGTCCATCTGAATGTAAAACTTAATGTGTAAGTGGAATATTTATAGAAATTTATTCAGACGTAGAATCAAATTATGAACAAGTTCCAGGCACAACAAACTCCGCCCCTCGCACATATTGTAGATTATTTTGGCATCGATCCTGCTGATGTCATCATGTCTATGCGTGTGCTGATGTCAGCATATCAGTTACCTCTATATATGTGCCAAGTTTGAAGTAAATTCAAACTAAATTGATGTTTTATAGGCATTTGAAATGTTGCCGCATTATAAGTAAATGGGAGAAAAAAAAGATTTTAAAAATTCATAAAAAAATTTGACCTACTTTTCCCAAAATGTAACCACATCTATTCTGGGTCACTGGCAATCTATACACGCAATTTGGTATGAATTCAACCAATAGTTTTGCTGATAGAGTGTTAACAAATAAACAAACAAACAAAACGAACCAAAAACAATACCCCTTGCCTCCCCTTTGGGGGGTGGGGTAATTAAATGGTCATATACTAGTCATGATTATAGTCATGTATCTGGGTGCAGTAGTCCTGGGTCTGATCTGGGTCTGTGTTAGTTCTCTCTATGTATTCCAATTTCCTGCCGTCATCCAAAGACATATTAATTGGTTGATCTAAAGCACCTGTGGGTGTGAATCTGAGAGTGAATGGTTGTTTGTTTGTATATGTCAATCCTGAACTGGTGACATGTCCATGGTGTACCCCACCTTTGCCTGTAGGTAGCTGGGACAGACTCCAGCACCCCAGGGATCTCTGAGAGGATTGGGAGGATGGATGGATGGATGTTATATATCAAAACACCAAAAAATATGTCATAGACTGCACATTAAAAGCGTTTATTTGGAGAAACTCTACAGCAATGAATAAAACTTTGAAAGGGAATGCAATGAAAATCATATTTTTACATCACTAAAGACCCAAACATCACGTAAATGAGTTTGATGCTGGATATAGATACACAAATTGTTGCTTGTCTCACAATCTGATTTGATTAAGATTTATGTGTCAAATTAAATCTTTTGTTCAAATATATTACGCATCATACCATCAGTTATCTATATTAGTCCACACAGCTTCAGGTAAATCTGAGCTTTGTTTTCATTTAGACAATTAGACTACAGCAGAGTTTCATTTAAACACCACACCACCTAAACACCACCCAAATTGCAGAATTATATGATGATAAGAAGAGACATTAATCTGCAGTTAAAGGCTTACAAAATATAAAACACATACACTGACGTTAAAATTCAAAAGCTCATAAATAAATAAAGACCAATGCGTTACTTTGAAAAGAGTATGGATAGTCTATTGGACCTTATTTAAAACAGATACAGCAGTGGAACATGAGAGTTTTCTTGTGTATGTTTTTCATGTGTAATAGATAGATAGATAGATAGATAGATAGATAGATAGATACTTTATTGATCCTTTGCAGGAAATTGTTTGGTTACTACAGCAGCAGTACAAAAAACACACTGACCCATCACAACAGACATCCCACATACAACCAACAATGGAACAAAGAAGTGTTTAAAAATAGAATAAAAGATATATATATATATATATATATATATATATATATATATATATATATATATATATATATATATATATATATATCGCACAGCGATATTAAAAAGTATTCACAAAGTATTCACTACTATCACAATTCAATCACAACATCCACATTGCAATGCCTCTGTGAATTAAGAAATCTCAAAACATGGGTGCTACGAAAATGCAAAAACAGCATCGACTGCAATTAGTCCAACAAATAACAAAATATATAACAGAAAAAAAAGTTCTTCATGTTGCTGTATCTTTAATAATTTTTCTGACATATTTGAGTGACTGATAAAAACACAATCCTGTCTTCATTTTGTACTGTTTCCATCATAAAGTCCTCCAGGAATCATACTACACATCCTATATATTTATATAAAAACGTCATTGCTGTTTTTTGTGTTTTTTCTCTTGTGTTACTTGTTGCATAGACAGGGCTTTTTGTGCCCTTCTGACTTCATATCAGCTCTCAGGAGGTGACAGAAAACATGTTGACAAGAGTGAATTTGTGTCAGGATGTGAAAAAGAGGGCACGGAACTGGTGAAAGTGGAGGGAGGGGAGGGGTGAGAGAGGTCGTCTGGGGGAGAAGTTGATAAGGGAGGTGAGAGGAGTCTGAAAGTGTCTGGAAAAGCCACAGAGAGAGAGGGAAACAGAGATGTGGAGACTTAAGGAGGGCGAACGAGGCGGAGAAGCGTTGGTGTTGTTGTAATCCTGTGAAAAATGGGAGATCAAGTTGGATGTTTGGTGCTGTCACTCTGAAGAGATTTTCTTCTTCTGCTCCAACATGTCATAGATTTTCTTTAATTGAATTCTTAGCAGTGTCACCACTAGTCTGTTCATTTTAAGCGGGACCTGATCTCCTGTTGCTATCTGTAGGACAGCAGGACATAAAAGTGTCTGTTCTGGTTCACGTCACACAAGGTGTTTTTTGTAGTCATGTGAATGTTAAGTACAAACACTACCAAATGTCCGCACGTTTCCACTTTTGGATGGATTTAAAGCTTTTCTTTCGTATGGTTCCTCACCTTTCTGGGTTATGACAGCATATTATACATGTGCCTATAAATTACTGCTGCATCTTGTCTTGGAATAACATCAGCTGACCTCTCTGAAGACCCAGCAGCATCTCCTTTCATCTATGCAGCATCTGTCCTTGATTTCTCACTTTCATGTGTATGCACTGATGAATTAAGTCCCATGTGACTTAATTCATCAGTACCACAATTTCACAATTCCCCAGTTCTGATGCTGAAGCTCACAACCTACAGATAACTGTTGAAAGATGGAAAAATGTCCCTTACTGTATGCTGGTATCCTTGGCATCCATTCCATTATCTTTTGAGATGTCACTCTTCTGAAGGATTTATGTTTGTTTTTTCAGTGAACATCCATCCATGCTATACCATGAAATGAGCCAGTTGAATTTGCACCCAAAACACATTCATTTATCATCACCAGCCAGCCAGCCTCCACAGTCCTCTACAAGAAAACCTTTGTGTAGCACAAACAAAAGATGCTCTAAATGACTTTAAATCACAGAAATGTAAATATGACCAATATTATCACAGGACCTATGTGTTTGATGAAATAAGTCATTTGCTTTGGAAATTTCTCTTCACAAATCACATACATGACAAATTCATTTGGGATTAAGACAACATGGGATGTTATTTTGAATTATCACACGTTACCAGAGGAACAAAGGTGATGCTAGTTCCGTACAAAAAGGGCTCAAGATACACAATTTTTGATTAATATTTACTCATTTATTTTTTGGTTAATGATTAAATATTGAGATAAAAATCTCATAAAACTGAGTTGTGCTAATGTAAGTGTATGGGGTTTTTTTTTTACTCAAGACTATAATTTTAAAATAGCTAAACATTCTAACACTTATTGTAATGATGCTTAATGATGCTCTAATGTGTCTCCTGCATACCAAATACTTAATAGTGACATTTTTATGGGGTTTATAGACTGACATACATCTTAGAACATTATATGTCCCCCTGTTGTATTATTTTGTGAAGTCAAAGTAAAAACAAATAAACAAAAAAATGGGTTCATGACACTAAATATGTCTCACTAACACAGTTAATTAACACAATTTTTCATCATTTTCCACCACACAACAGCTGGTGAAGAAGTGACAGGTTTTTTGTTTGTTTGTTTGTTTGTTTGTTTGTTTTTCAATATGGCTTCTGATTTCTTACATTTTTAGCTGGTACCAGTGCTCCAGGTAGTGAAAAACCTCCTGAGGGCTTTTCTCTTCTTTGTGGTGCCATGTCAAAATATGAGAGAAAGGAAAATAGTATTTATTGTAACTCCTGCTCTATGAATGCATGGGGAATGCTTTACCATCTGAATGATAATGCAAATAATTTCCTCAAATATAGGCAGGGGAAATTCTGTCTGACCTAAATATATGCAAACCTACACCTTGGCTGTCATCATCTAGTTGCATCTGCTCTGCTGGTCCATCTTTAATTTTCTTCCCATTATTTATATCTCACATCAATTAGAAGCTTTTATACTGTATGTACTGTGTTGGGTTTGGATTGACAGGTTTATATGACAGCTCATTCACCTGCCAAATCAGACTTTTTGATTTTCAGTTTAGTTCATAAAACGCATTTTTCTGACAGAAGGTAGTTAACAGACATCACCAACATTGATGTAAAATTATTATGTGACACAGTGCTTGATGAAATTAACCAAGTTTTACCAAGTCAGTAAACTAGTGCTTAGTTTAGTTTAGTTTAGTTTAGTTTAGTTTAGCTTGACTTAGCTTAGCTTAGGAAATCAGAAACTACTGGCTTAGAAATGTTTGTTCAGAAACAACAATAATTAGAAACACTAATTATGTACAGTCTTAGAAAAGTCTTGGAAAAAGATAATGGAAAGTACATTTTTGAGTTATTTTTATTCATTAATTATTATTATTATTTTTTACATGCACTTAGTTATACAACTATTAGAAGTACATGCATGGCCGTTATAATCCCATTCAAAAATCAACCAGTATTGTAATTTTTCTGGTAAACTGGGCTTTTAGATGAGACGAAAGTTGCCTCTTAATACCAAGAAAAGCAGCTTACCTTCTTACTAACACAACAGGGATGCAGGCTCATTAGCAGTCTAATGAACTCATTTGAATCAGACCCCTCACTGCAGCCTCAAATGACATTAGAGAAAGTGAAACTATTCAGACTTTTGGTTGTCAAATAGGTTTCTAGTCCTCCATGTTCCTAAATTTCTGTCTTTCTCTGTGCTGTAAGTGTGTAGCTCTCTGTCAAAAACAATGTCTCTGTGAAAATGATGTGGTTGTGAGCTGGCAGCGTGTATCAGTATGTGTTTTTTTCCAGATGGTAACCAAAGCGTGAGGCTGAACCGACAGTAGTGGATTGGATGTTGTGGGATGACAGTAGCCTTATCATAGCTGGCCAAGAAGCCCCTGGATCCCCTGACTCATCACCCAGTAGCCGATTACCTTCTCCTCAATCTCTTTATTGTTTTCTATTACACAAGGGAACCAGCTCTGATAGAAGTGATGGGAATTCTGTCTTCACATAGAAAAAAATAATGTACATGTACTTGAGTATATTGTGGGTGTAAAAAAACAAGGCTGCAGAGTTCAGAGTCAGTAATCAAAGGCAAATGATTGACGCCTCAGTGGTGTCGAGTGCTCAGTCTGCTGAGGCCTAGTAAAGACTCTGAATACTGTATGTACCGGCAGCAGCAGGGATGATGCTTGTTGTACTATGGCCTCCTGGTGGAGAATGGATCAAATTAATTTCTCCTGTGGCTGGTTACAGCATTTCACATTATTTAATATTTTCTCACTGTTCTAAATCAAACAAAAACATGACACCTCCATATGTAATGTGTAGTTTTCTGAGCAATCCAAATACAGGTCATTATTGATAAGGGAGTGTCCCAAAAATGTGAGTGTACATAGATTAAAAAAAAAAGAGTATATGCAGAAAATACAACTGTCAGCAACTGTTGCGGAGACATTGCTTCTCCTTCCTAACATTAACAAAAATACTTTTAATAATAGTAGCTTTACAGTATCTCAGTTTTGCTAACAGATATTTCTCCACCTTAGGGTATAGCCATAGTGTTTTTCTTTGAGGACGTCTATATTGCAGTGCTTATTACCTCCGCCAAGGAGGTTATGTTTTTGTTGGCGTTGGTTTGTCTGTCTGTCTGTTTGTTTGTCTGTCTGTCTGTGTGCAAGATAACTAAAAAAAGTTATGGACGGATTTGGATGAAAATTTCAGGAAATGTTGATACTGGCACAAGGAACAAATGATTAAATTTTGGTGGTGGTGGGGGGTGGGGGGTGGGGGGCTGGGTAGGGCCATGGATCTGCCTTGGTGGAGGTCTGCGCTCTATGAGTGCTTTTCTAGAAAAGACAGCGCAGACCTCCTCCAAGGTAGATCAGTGCCCCCAACCCCCACCCCGCCACCCCCGATCACCGCCAAAATGTAATCATTTGTTCCTTGAGCCAGTATCAGCATTTCCTGAAATTTTCGTCCTAATTCGTCCATAACTATTTGAGTTATCTAGCACACGGACAGACAGACAGACAGACAAACATTGGGGGGGGGGGGGCAGCACTGATCTGCCTTGGCAGAGGTCTGCACTCTCTGAGTGCCTCCAGTCTTTTGTTATGAAATGCCATTTACACATGAACTCCTTACACCTTGGACACACTGCCTATCTCACCTGTGCATCCACATCAGCTGTGTGGTGCTGCTGGAGAACTGGAACACACTCAACAGTGAGTTTTGAGACTATTTATATTCCATTTTAGCATAAATGCATTCATTCATTCATTCATTGCTCCATCCATCCATCCATCCATCCATTTTCCAAACCACTTAAATTTCAAGAGGGTCATGGGGGTGCTGAAGCCTGTCCCAGCTGCCATTGGGCAAAGGTGGGGTACACCCTGGACATGTCCCCAGTTCATTTAGGGCACTTTCTCACAGCGTAAATGAGTCCATACTGTACTTGGATACGTTCACACTGTTCCCGCAGATGTTGCATTCACAAGCGCGTACCACAGCTTGTGCCCAAGTACCAGTGGGTGTTACAGGGCCGAAACAGTAGGTGGCGGTATGGAAGGAATTCTGTTGCTATCCAATAATTGCGGAAGTCAGAAGAAGACAAACCCTTACTTATCTGTTAGCCTGTTTGAGGTAAAGTGAAGAAGCGTGACCTTCGTTGTCCTTGATATATCACAGAGTGCTTCAGTCGATAAGGCCAGCCCAAGCTAGGCGGGTTCTAAGCTTTTTCAGGAGACAACAGGAGCGCCATCTATGCTCCAGTGGTGATTAACTCACTTCCGTTGTCAGAGTGGTGATGAGGTCACTTCCGGTCTCGGGCATGGATCGCTTTCACATGGCAATGTACCGTACTGGCAGTCTGTACCCAGGACTACCTTCTCAACTGGACTCGGGCACGGTACTCAAGCACGGAACCTTTGCATTCACGCGGATAAAAGTAAGTGGTCCAGTGTACTCGAATACAGACTCGAGTACGCTGTACGAAAATGCCCTTAGATTGATCAGTTAGTACTTGGAAGCTGGGGTACCAGGAGAGAGCCCATGCAGACACAGGAGAGCATGCAAATTCCACCCAGATTGACTCACACCTACTGGAGTTGAACCCAGGACCAGACAACAGTGATAACCACTGCACCACCCCATGCAAATGTAATTTATTCATATTTATCAACAGAGAAATTCACCTTTTTTTTGGCAGGTTATGGCCTAAAACGACTTATCGACAGACATTGACTGGTTGTGGACCTTAAAGCTGCCAGAGCCAAAATGTGGGGGAAAAAAAAAAAAAAAAAAACAGAATGAAGAAAATACACCCCCTGATTCAGTATGTCTCATCTCAGTCTGAATCAGAAATCTAAATATTAAGAAAGATGACATGATGCTGTTTCTAGCCACGGTGAAAAAGTGGAGATGATTTTCGAAAACTTCTGTATTGAGCCACAGATTCACATCTGACGGAATCTGATCCATGATCAGTAATTGCACCTGTCAGTCATGTATTTAACCTACCTACCTGTCTGGAAACAGCTCTGATTGGTTCAAGTCTGCATCATTGAGGTGGATTTTCCACAGCCTGAAAATGGAATCCAGAGTCCACCAAAGTTGACAGAATTCTTGTTTCCTCTCAGACTAGCTCAATTATAATAAGCTAAAGCTAATGACAGAATTTCTACTCAATAATGGCAGAAAATTTCAAGCACTGCAGCTTTATATTAAAACATGCATATTCATGAGAGGGGTTGCATGAGTGATGGTGGACAGCATATTCTACATAAATTACTGATGTACATATGCATTAATTGAAGGGAACGACATTCAGAATGAAGACATTAAGTCTATGAAATGTAAAAGTCAGAGTGGTGATTTAAAGTCCACTTTAAGATTAGTGGTGGGACAGCGAATGAATAGTTGATAGTATATAATTATGATAAAAATAACTGCAGGCATTAAGGTGAGCCGTAGCTCAGTTTAATGTGGTTTAAATTTTACATTTACATCAACAATGAAAAATCTAAAACTTTGCGTATAATACACCTGACATCCTGTCGATCAAGACATGAGTTTATATGTTAGGAGTCAACTTAAGGTTTAAAAAATATGAGTGTTAATATGCATTTTAACCCTTTGATGCATGAATTATGAGAACCTTAGTCAAGGTTTTTTTTCCTGAGTGTTTTTATTCCTCTAGGCATGAAAAAAAAAACAATGAGATTGAATTTTTATTTTTTAGATTAACCTATTTTTCATGGAGTTACAAAAATGTCCATTCATTTGGACACCATGAGTTTAATTTTTAAAGCAAAGAAACATGTATTTAATGATTTAATTGATGCAGCTAATCTGATGTTTTCTCACCTTTTATCATACTCCAGTACTAGTTCTTACCCACTTCATGGAGATAATATAAAAAAAATTGTTAAAAAAAACTGTTTCAGCAAACTGTAATTACAGTCTAATAACAATTAGCAATTGATTTACACCCAATCATGTCACTGCAGATCAGGTTTATCAAGAACATAAAGTTACAGTAATGATATGAATGTCAGTGTATTATGGGATGGTGCATAAGTGTCCACTGTGTTGGCTGATATGCAACTAAAACAACAAAAGCCATGAATATACAGAGAACAGCTTTAGAATAGCTCTCCACTGGAGTGACCACTATACATGAAAGGGTTAATGTAATCAAAACAGTCATTGTGATTTAAATAATGTTTTGTGTTTGTTATGTGTCATTCACCACAAAAGCTGTTAGTCAATCAATAGAAATGTAATCACACCAAATAATAGTTAAATCAAGGTAAGCTGGGGTTCTTAAACACATTGACATTAGGTTTTGTACAGTGGATGAAAAATAAGAGATTTAAAGCAATACAATAGACACTAACAAGACTTTTCCATAGTCTATATTTGTTTGTTAGAAGCTCATTCCTCTATGTTCTTCATTAGTGACCAGGGCAGTATTTTTCCAGTGTGGGCTGAGCTTCATGGGTCTATAAGCTCTCAGTGATTAGCTCCATTTGTCATAAAACAGTGAGAGAGAGACTTGAATGAGGCTCTCACAAGTGTCCTAAATTAATGGATTATAGATGAATGGGCTTTTCCCCACTCGGTGATAAATGAAACACTTGATTCTCCTATTCTTTAGCTCAGTCCATCTCTCTCACACATAAGCTTTACCTCACTTCTTTTCAGCAGCGTGGGATTGAAGTTTTAATCGGCCTGGTCTCCTCACAGCTGGCTGTTTCTAAATGTATTACATAAGGAAAGGTCACGGCCTCTAGGCTGACAGCCAGTTGTTGGGTGAGGGTCCTTGTGCCACACTGTCTTTGTTGTTTAAACTCTTCTGTCTGTCACCACCTGGGTCTGGGATGGACTTCATCACCTTGTCTGTCTGTGTCCTTTTCTTCTGTGTAACTCAGACATACCTGTCTGTCAGAGGGAAATCATATGCAGATCTTACTGGCAAATATACACTTTTACCTGTTCTTATGTTTATCTTTGGCTACGTATAAATACTGAGAGAATAAATGTATGGAAATCATGAAGAGAGAGTAAAGTAATGACCACAGACGCATTAACCTGATGGCCAGAAACAAATTCTGCAATTGTATTTGTATCTGTATTTCTATTTGCAATAGTTAGTGATGGATGAGGTACTTCACCTTTATGTGCAGTAGTTATGGAGATGTTGACAGAGTCCTTTTGTATGTATGGCGTAGGCTGAGAAGGTGATATTATCGACCCTATTAAGAGCATTTAATTTTAACTTTACTTTTTATTGAATAATATTAGCTGAAAAGTTTGAATGAGAGATCATAGTGTGTTTACATTCAGTTTCTTATTTGTGAGGTATTAATCATATTAACCAAAATCATACACTTTTAAATTAATACATTTTATTATTCTAATCTTTGGCAGGCACAGTAACAGATACACACTGTCCCCATAACCGTGTTAATTCAGTTTCACTCCTGTTTTGTCTTATGTTCTGCTTTTCTGATATTATTTGTCACCCCATGCAAAAATGGACATTTGGTGGTAGAGCTGACTTGGAGAATCTGAGCTAAATCAAAGTAAACATGGACCAGTTTCTGTCATTGAAATAAACACACAGAACTACAGAAAACACCTGATGACTTTTTAAAAAAAAATCTGCATTCATAATGACTATATTTAACAATAGGGAATGTAATGCAACACAATTGTGGGAAAAGCCCAAAATAAGGAGTTTCAACATTTTATTAAAACAGAGTAATTCACAATTGAAAAAGGGTAAATTTGACCCGTTATTATTGTGTTGATTTAATGTGAAATTCAACAAATTGTCGATGTTGTTACTGATTTGATCTGTTAATACACATTTGATATATGGGTTAATCAAGAGTACAGTCAAACACGCCCGTCACAATTTTCACATAAAAAAACATGATAAATATGACATGGCGACAGTATTAACCTTTCTTGTCACCATTTATCATCTGTAAACACCACAGCAGGCTCGCAGCTACAGTTATTTTCTGGCTGTTCAGACTGTCCTGAGCAGCAGACTGATTAGACAGGACATCTAGTCGACAAATTGTTTTCCTAATGTTCCTGTCTGTGTTCACAGCCTCCGAGCCAGTGCACACTCTGTACTTAACAGTCAGCTTTGGTTGGTTGTAGAAAAGCAATAAAAGAGGCAGCATTATGGTAATAAAGATGAAGCTAAGAAATGTGTTATCAGGAGTCACATTTCTCCTGTATGTGAAATGGCAGCAAAGGAATTCAATTATTTCCATCAAATATGATTCTCTTTTTCCAATTTGCTTTAGGGCCAAGCATTGTCCACGTATTGTGCACAATGTGTGCATGCACCTATGTTTGTGTGCGAACTGGGTAGAGGAATTCACCTTTTCTAGTGTCGATAGGCCAATGGGTTGACTCTCCCACGGAGCTGAGAAATTACTTAGCAGAATTCCCAAAATGACAGACACGTGGTAAACATCCACAGGCACACAACAGTAGCAGTTATGTTTTCTTTTTGTGACAACAGATATAGATTTTATTTCATATAAAACAAACGGTAAAGATAACAGCTGATCTTTAAAAAAGACGCTTTATGGTGCCAAAACCTCTTCAAATGATTAGGTTTTTCATGTTTGGTTGTACCTGCTTGTTAAGACTGTCTGAATCTGATGTCATGTTACTGTAAAAGTCATTTCCAGGTTCAGTGGTCATGGTTTCATCTGCAGTAGATCATGATCATGGAGTGTTTTACATAGTGTTTCAGCTCCCCGGTCCATTTATGGCGATGCATCGCTTCACTTCATGCCTACCTGTGTGTCAATATAAATCGTTATTTTATTTACTTTCTCCTCAACTGGACCACACAGATGAAGCACTGACAAACGAAGCATGAAATGTGAAGATGTGAATCCTTCCATGAAAGCCATGTTCTATATCACAGGACTCTATAAAGATCAAGTATGGCAGATGCAGTTGGAAGTGGTGTTTTTTAGTCTACTGAGGTTAGTATGTGCTAAATGTAATCTTTTCCTCATTTGCTGAAGAACTGCAAATTTACACCTCAGTGTTATATACTTCTTCTGCTGTTTGTCAAAGAGTGACAACTTGATGTGTTTATGGACAGACTGTATACATAGTCATGAAGAGAGGCGAATCTGGAAAGAGGAAATGACAACATGGCTCAAGAGGTGGATAGAGAGCCAAAGTCCCGCCCCTTCTAGTTGAGCCCCAAGGGATCTGACATTGAAATGATCATGTATTTTCCTGTATTTAATCGAGTGATCATGTAAAGGTTCATAAACGCTCAGAGTAAAGTTAAGGGTTATAAAAAACAGAGAAAACTGAAGACAAAATGACTTTTTCAACAAAATCTCTGATTAACTGAACATAAACCAAGTGTCTTCATCCACTGTCATTTATTAAACTCCATGGGTTTTACTGGTGAATCGATGTTGTAGAAGATGACTGTTTCTACTGCAACTACGGAGCCTCTGAACATCCAAATGGATCTTATCTGATGACCATGAAAAGATGACAAACTGCATTTTACACCAATTATTTACATGTATTGATAGGATTAGTGGATCAACAGGTATTAAACAGTTTAGATCAGTAGATGGTTTGTGTCACCGGTGGCTTTTTGGGTCTTTATGGGTTAAAATTACGTGAGACAAATAACTTTTTTGGTTGTGTTGAAGTTATGTAAAATTTTTACATAAGTTCAACATAATCAAAAAATGTTTTGTTTTATTTTGCAGTAAAATATAATTTAACAAGTGGCAGTTTGTGGTAAAAATAATGAAGTAACTTCTAACTTTGCGTTAAATAGCTCAAGGGACTGCATCTCTCATTGTTTGTGATACATGTCACAAACACCAAACAGTCACTGCCTTCGCACATTATACCTTAATCTTTGAGAATGAACTGAAAAAGTATTAAAATAAGTTAAAATCACTATAATCGGGTCATACTGAAGTGACTCTAGACTCTAGTTTGAGGACAGAGACAGTTACGATGACATCACATCCACAAGTTTTTGGTGTGTAGTGTTTGTATTTATGTATGTCCACAGTCTGATATTTCAACAGTTTTACCACAAACTGTGACTTATAAAACTGTCTTTAAAATTGACAAACATCATATGTGTAAATGATGGTGTAATTCAAACAGGACCAAACAATAATTTAACTCTTGCCATTGATTGTAATGTTTTGGTTTTTTTTTTTGCCTGATAAAAGTTCTCATGGGTTCAGGACTTCAGGTCTTTTTAGCCACAGAGAAGTCTGTCAGCTTTTCGATCCTTAAATTCCAGTCCAACAGTAATTTCTCCTTTTCCTTGTGGCAGACAAATGTGGTCTGGCAACACTACGTAAATTCAGTGTTGTCAGTTTTTTACTTGCTCATTAAAACAGGTTTCACTGACTAAATGCATTTATTGTTAAGAGGAGGTGGAACTGTGCAAATAAGGTGTTTAGTTAAGAGAGTTTATTTATTTCCATTTCGACATGCTTCTTGAATTTATCAACTGACTAATACATGTTTATGTAACAAACCTTTTGCTGTCAAGTTCTGAAAATGTTCTTTATTTTAAGCTGTACTCTCCGACCCCATGAATCATTCTTTACAGTGTTATGTTTCACATAGATCTGGTAGACGATAAAATCTGAAGGTAAATACACAAATGGATTTAGACTTCACATTTCTTTCACAGGACACTTAATATTTCAAGAGGAGTATGTTTGGTATATTAGCTGACATTTACTTTAAATTTCTTTGGTTTTAGTGCTGCTGTTTCTGCACAGAAGGACTGAGAGATGCACAGATAATACAATTCAATACAATGTTCATCTTCTCCCTCATGTATATATCCATGGAAAGACTTAGGTCACAGTGGAAGTGGAAGTGTGTTTCAGATCGTCATATTTTCTTACCCTCAGTGAATGATTCTCAAATTATGTGTTGGCGTTTTTGATCAACTCATGCACAGACTGTTCCTTTTGTAATGTTAACCCAGGCAATTATGTTTTATTTTATTGATTTTGAAGCTGTTTACATCAATAAGATAATTAAGTTTCACTATTTACGCACTCATGGCAGGTAATTTGATGTTGCACATCAGGTAGCTAGCTTTCATTGGATGCCTGCGGAGTAATTCCAGCACTGATAAATTGCTTTAGTTACTGGTCTGCTCTTTCATGACATTATGAAATATGAGCAATAAAATAGAGGCTTTATTTCTGTTGATTGTTGGTGGAAAGTGAACTGGTCTGAATTTTCTGGTAGCACACTGAAATAATAATATGCAGTGAATAAAAACTAAACATTCAAGCATTTTCCCCAAATGACATTAGATTATATTCCTGTGTGCATTTCGCATTCAAAGATATAGTCGGATATTAACTCCTGACAACACTTTGTATAAAGACAAGCAATGACCACACCAGAAAATATTCATGGGATTCACAGGATGTGGTATTGTATCTACAGTTAAACACAACCTACAATTAGACCTTTAGTTAAAGTAACTGACCTTGATTTTGACCTTTGACCTCTGACCACCAAACTATAATCACTTCATCCTTGCGATAACATGAACGTTTATATCGAATTCGAATAGTTAAAGTGATCTTGAGATGTTTCATCCATACAGACCTTGACCTTTGACCTTTGGGTACCAAATTTTCACCGGCTGTTCCTCAAATATAATGTAACAGGGACCGGCCAATCAAACACCATTACACCTCCTTAGACCCAAGGTTATTATCGTTAACAAAAACAAACAAAATGACGAAAACTAAAATTGTAAAAAACATTTTCGTTAACTGAAATAAATAAAAACTCTAATTAAAAGAAAAAAACGACAACTAACTGAAACTGTATTGTGAGCGTACAAAACTAACTAAAATGTATAAAAATTATGGATAAAATTCCCTACGTTTTCATCTTTGTCAATGTCGGATTGATATGAAATTGATTTATTTCGCTCCAGCAGTTTTAGCTAGCAGCACCATACGACACTACACAGTCTGTCATGTCTGCTCACTGATGGTTTCCAGTCGTCTTCTGGTCCCCACTCTACCTGGAACATACAGACTAAAGCTGGGACACAGCAGCACAGTCCTGTCTGGGATTTACTGTAATGATGAGTGGGTCGGGGGTTTTTTTGCTCACCGTGTGTGTGCGTGAGTGACAGAGACAGAGCGGAGCTGAATGACAGAGTCAGACAAGTGTAAGCATCCAGGTAAAAACTGGAGAGTTTATCACCATGAAAAGGCCTTCCAAGCCCTTAACTGCACAGTTTAGAAGAGGAGAAAAGAAGAGGATGAAAACTAATCCAATTACAGAGGTATGGAACCTGTTAGAATGTTAAAAAACGTTTGATGTTACTAGCTACAGCTAGCTGAACTGAACTGAAGCACAGTTGGCTAATAATGGAACTGGAGATGATTAAGAGATGAGATATCTGCTAAGGTGTGGTTTACTGATGATGGACTGGGTTATATATGTTTATAAGTGGTTTATATATGTTTCTGTATGGTTTATATATGTTTGTATGAGGTTTACTGCTGGTTAGCTGGTTTATATATGTTTCTATGTGGTTTAACTGTTGGTTAGTTGGTTTATATATGTTTCTATGTGGTTTAACTGCTGGTTAGCTGGGTTATGTATGTTTCTATCTGGTTTACTGCTGGCTGCTTTGTGCATCTCCTCTCATGCTTTGCACATCTTCGCACTGTTTTCACGTAAGTGACGTTGTGTATAGATCACCCCCCAACCTGCTATAGGGAATTTATACATCATAATGTACATGTGTTTGTGTCTCTGCTCAGTCAATGAGCCGCCCTAACCCAACCCCCAAATAAAGTGTCCAGAGTAACCCGCTGATTCGCACCTCACTAATTTCTTTGAATAGGATGGTGAGGAAGATAAAATATGAAATAACTAAACTAATACTAAAACTAAACTAAACTAAACTAAACTAAAACTAAGCATTCAGAAAAAAATGATAACTAATAAAAACTAGCAAACATGCTCTAAAAACTAATTAAAACTAACTGAATTAGAGAAAAAAAGTCAAAACTAATTAAAACTAAACTATAATTAAAAATCCAAAACTATTACAACCTTGCTTAGACCTTGGAAACCCGTAAAATGTGACCACTTCAGTTTGTAGACCATCTAACTTTACTGAACTGTTAACCCTTTATCGGGCAAGTGACTATTTTTGGTCATTTTTGCACACATTACAAGACAGTGACAACAGCAGTTACAGTAAGGCAACAATCTCAAGTCCAATGTGGTCTACAGGGTCTGTAAGGTCCACCTCTGCATGAACAGTGAGTGGACCTGCTGTGTTAGGTACCATGAAGTAATGGTACTAATGAAAAGAATGATGTTCAAAGTAACTTAAATTGAACTCGTCTTTGTGATTCCTCAGAATTTGAGATTTAAGCCTTTCAATTCAATTGTGAGACCCTCACAATAAAAAACAATTAACATAAATTAATAAGAAGATGATCAGCCAAGAGACGAAGAAGACAAGCAGACAACAGTGATTGTGCTGTAAAACCAATTAGACATGTGTCGCTGTGTGAAACCTGCAGCTCACTGCTACACCACGTGCTACTGATCATTAATATGCGTTGTGGAGCTACGTGACTAAAGGCCAGAGCCAAGGCAATTTCATTTCCAAAGCAGGGCCTCTGAGGAGTTCATTTCAAATGCCCTCCAACCATAGCTCAATCTGAATTGCTTTTGGAGGAAGAAGACAGCATGATTGAGGGAAAAAAATAACTCCGACTTGCACCAGTTAAAAGGCAGAAAGACACGGCAAAACAGAAAATGTAAATTGTCATGAATGCATGATTTCCCCTCCAGTGTGTTCAGTCTCTGTAAACCGTGGCTCACTCCTTCCCTGCGATGAAGGAGATTGTTCTGCCGTTGGCATCAGTCACAGGAGCAAGAACAAGGACTTCACAACATTAGCTCCACTTGTTGCATTTTAACTGAGGAAACACGTTGCTCTTGAATTTCAGTCAGGGAAAGTTTGTGTGTGTGTGTGCTACAGACTTTAGATTGAACTTCAATAGTCAGGAGACCAAACCAACGCCTTTCATTATTAACACTTAACGCCCCCAGACTGGAACCCATCAATAACAAACCAATAGCAAAGTTTGAAGTTTATTATTTTTTTCAAAAGGACAGTGCATATTAATAAACACAATAGATGTCGATACACAAGATTATAGTCAAGGCTAGTTTCCATCTTTAGTCCCTACATGCTGATCTGAAAGGTTTTGATTCTGAGTTTACATGAAAATCTGCACAGTCATATCCCTGTTTACATGATCAATACTTGCCCAGTTACTCCTAACTGCTGATATTTGTGTTTGTAATATAGCAATTTAATGTGAGATTTCAGTAACAGCTGCCAAACTTTAAAGCCACTGTTGCTGTATAGCAGATAAAGCACTATTAAAATCAAACATCACATTAGTCGCTTTTCCATTGACCCTCTAAATGTGCGAATATAACTTGCCCATAAAAATTTAACTAATGGATAAATGACAATTTCGCCAAAACTCTTGTTTTTCGATAAAAAGTTTTTGCACTGGCAAAAGGTGGTTTTTCAGGCATAGCGCAATTGGTATAACACACAAAACTGCAATGGAAAGACCTTTATCTGCAGCTAGAGCAGTGGCGATTTCTCATAGACTGCAAGGGAAGCCCAGCTTCCCCTAAAATTACGAAAATTAAATGGTTAAATATGTACGGTTGTGTTGACATTTTATTGACTACAAATGTGTTAGAACACATTCATCTCAAAGATGAGTTCGTTCAGAATCAGCTTTATCACAAATCAACGGACGCAATGTTGTTCACTTCTCATACATTCCCGTGTCTCTGTTTTCTCATACGATCTCTGCTCAGTGAATTTGCCCGTAGACGCCGGGCGTCTATGGGCTTCAATGGGACTGAGTGGAACAGTTTTTTTCATTGCCTCAAAACTGGACGGTAATTGGATAAATGCCACGATGCTGTCCCGCCCCTGGACGCCGGGCGTCTCTGGGGGTGAATGGAGCTGTGGGCAGAGGTCATCCGGGCTGGACGCCAGAATCCCACGTGCTGATCGGATGATCAGTCGAAAGGCTGAATCCTGTTTGATTGACAGCTAGTTTCAGATCTCCTCCTTCACTGACACAGTTCAGTTTAATACCGCCGCGCATTCTGCTGTGAAATCGGAGAAATCACTATGAAATTACTCGTTCATTTCTTGCACTGTAAATAAAACACACTCATTGTACTTCTTTGTTTCAATTTAACATAATTTCACTGTTTTCTTGTTTCAGTTACATAATTTAATCATATTTTGTTTGAGTTTAATATCGTTTTGTAGATAGTTAAATCAATCAAACTGTCGGCGAGGTCGGAGTGAAAGGAGCATCTCTTGTTTAAAAAGGCTGAAGTCTTACACTCGCAACACAATGGGCCAAGGCAATCTGAGCAGCCCAGCTCTGCTGGCCATTGACAGGACACTGGTCAAGTCCCTGGAAAAAACGCCTACTTGGTACGGTAAGGTCACTGACCATTTTCTTAAAAAGGAGCGGAGGGCTGAATTTATGTTCAAATAACTTGACAATTTTTTTTTTTTTTTTTTGATGTAAGCTGACAATGAGCTTCCCCTGTCTGAAAGACGAGCAGCCGCCACTGAGCTAGAGTCACATGAATAAAAAAAAATAGATTTTGACAGACGTTATAACAAGCGAAGAAGAAGAGTTTTAAAAGAAACGTGGCCGCGGTATGAGTGGACACACCAGGAAACCCCATCATTTTTTAATTTAGTACAGGATAGAGGGGTAATATATAATAATAATGAATATATCTGTAAATCAACACGATATTTACATTTGACGCCGTGTTTATGGAAGGATGTCTCGTGTCATCTTGTGATAATAAATAAACAAATTATTGCATTTGTGATTTAATGGAAACACGGACATTATGTACTTCTGTTTTTTTTCAACATTTAGTAAATATCAGTAAAGTTTTGTGCATATGTCCAATGGAGGTAAAATTGGTAAACATGTCCTCCATTTATTTTGTCACTGTCACGGTGCAGGATGAGAAGGAAGATGAAGATCCACAGCTGTGACTGATCACAGAAGATTGACATGATGAGGTTCAGTGACTGGTTTTAATGTTTACACACACACTAATGTCTGTGTAATGTGTTCCACTGTGACCTGACTGGTCACACTGTTTGTTTTAGAGAAGCCAACGTCATGTTGGTTGTTTTATTATGGACTTAAGCTTTTTCTATGTGTTCTGATTTATTTTTACCACTGAATGGAAAACCCTGTATCTCTGTTGCTCCTGTAGTGAGATGCTTTTGTTACTGGTACCATGTTTGTGTTTCTGTTTAGTCATTTTTGCACCTGTGCTGCAATCCACAACCAAAGACTATCACAGTGCTCCAACTGGAGTAAGGTATAAGGTATAATGTTGTATCCAGGAAACTGAAATTGAGATACAGTGTTTAAATGTTCAAAGACAGGATAATCCTAAACCCAACATTATCCAGGATACTGACACGCATGTAAACACAGTCAGTACAAACAGCAGTTACAGGAAGTGTGGAACAGTGTTAAAACAGTGAAACCTTACCTGTGAAAAGTCATTTTTTCATCCTTACTTATAAAATTAGCTGTCAAAACCAAAAGACCTCTGGGTATTCACCATTTCAGTGTATTTACTGATGTATCTGATCCTGAGTTCTTCTACTCACACATAGATGGATATGAGTGTAAATGATACCCTGATTTGCTTGGTCATGACCTCCTGTTTATGTCTAGAGCTTTTTTGACCCATTTATCCGCTAAATCTTCCTTCATGGACTTTGTTCTAAATCATCACAAGATTCACTCCATTGCCGCAGTCGTCACTTGTGGTTGAAATATATTAGGGGATAGATACACTGAATAAAATTAAATGTCACTGTGTGTCATAGGAGTAGGTGCATAAATAAACTATGGGCTTGAAATTAGTATACCAGCCTTGTTTTAACTCCTTACCTCTCTAGTTCTGAACAAAACACTGCAGATCCATGGACATAACTGTGGCTCAATTAGTACATAGCGAAAAGAAACATGCAACTTGTGAAAAAAAGACATCTAAGGACATGTTTTAAGGTGTGTTTTCTCCTTTTGATAAGAGTGGCTGTTTCTTGCTGCTCACATTTTCATGCCACATGAAACTATAAAGACAGAATTAATGTAATATTTTAATCTCATTTAAAGCTCCAGTGCTTGATAAATTGTTGGCAAAAATTTCATTATTACCTGTAACTGAAGAGGTATGAAAAAAAAACAAACCAAACAAAACAACAACAACAACAAAAAGAATTCTAGCCCTTTCTATGAACTTTATAGAAACCTCTGGGATGACTTGGCAGCTCTTTGGTGTCTTCAGATGGATTGAGGGCTAAAAATAGCATTTGTCATTACTGATCAGTGTTCACAATCCATCAAATGAAATTGTATTCTTCTACTCTGGGTCTATATTTGATCTTTTGATTTGGACAGAGAAGGGAGAGCTGGTTTTCTTACATAATTTGTCTCTTGTAGCTTTGATAACATTTGCAAGTAAGTATTATGAAGTGTTCGGGCGCTCAGCCTTCTGAAGCATCATTCACTTGAACACTTGAAAGATTTGCCCTACTTTCACTTCATACTCAGACTTAATCTTTAAATGAACACTCAGTACATTGCAGTGCCAACATTCTTACATTTTCTTCATTGGTTTGTATTACAGATTAGATGATGAAATAGTTATAAAGTGGGAGGAAAACCCCTCCAAAAACTCAGACAATACAGGCCATCTTCCTCTAAGCTTGATGTAAGGTAAATTCAGCCAACTTTTACATTAATGCAGAGAACTGCACATCAAAGGGCTAAAGGGCTGATGGGGATGGTGAAAAGCTTTTCCTCTGATGAGAGCGAAACACAAAGGAGAGCCAAAGAGAGTGAGTCTGAAATCAATAGTATTTAATTAAATTGATATGGTGAGTGAACAATGTAGTAGATCACTGGAGCTGCTCCTCCTGCTGGAGATAAGCCACCCAAGCAGCCACTCAGGTCAAGAGTCCAGGTTGACTTATGTGGTCTAAATCCATCACACACACTGCCTTTCTCTGTCTTGGTGTGCAGCTCTGTGGCAAGCAGCAAACACATTTCATAAATATCACATAAATTATATTCACAGCCAAGGAAAGTGATGAATGAAGTGCTAAACAGGAAAGAGAGGATTTTGATTACATCCTTGGTATCTTAGTTTCGTTGCAGCACTTAGATGGATGATAGGCAATGATTGCACTGTGAGAGGACATTGTTCAGTCATTTGAGAGCATCAAATGACACACTCAATTTAAGTCCTCAGCAAATTGTCCTTTGTGTGTTTCCTTTTACCTTAAGATATTTCTGGACTGTCAAATTAGCCAGATGCGTTCTATATGCATATTCATGTTCTACCTGTCTAAACCAGGAGCTTTCGGCTTTCATGTTTTGCCATCCTGTCTAATATTAGTATGCAGCAGCAAAGAAAAATTACCACAACAGTCAGCCAGCAAAGGAGTCGCTATTTCTTTGTTTTGTTGTTTTGTTTTGGGGTTTTTTCTTGGATCATTTTTTTTCACTGAAAAGAAGGGGGTGGTGGGCAGGTTTGCCTGTATGAGTGCACAAGAGGAAAAAGCAATGCAAAAGGCATGCCTTTTTAGTAAAAGGTCAGAATAGGCTTTTCTTGCTCCCAGTGGATATGCTGTCTCACAGAGGAATAAAGAAAACAGCAAACACTTTTGCTAGCGTGACTCACCAGGCTTTAAAAGAAGATTAAATTCCTGTTTTTCCCTCATTCCCTCCTCCCTTTTCCTAGCGCTATCTCCCTCCACATCAGGAACATTTACTTGAATGTCCTAAGGTGAGACCATCATCTGTTGTTTGTGGAGGAGGCTATAGGTACAAATAGTAGGACAATGATGTTGAGAGGCAATATTGTGCATATGAAAGACAATCAGGTGCTTTATTGCTGAAGAGAAAACACTGCATTGTATATATATATATATATATATATATATATATATATATATATATATATAGATAGATAGATATGTATATATATATATATATGTATATATATATGTGTATATATATATATATATATATATATATATATATATATATATATATATATACATATATATATATGTATGTATATGTATGTATATATATATATATATATATATATATATATATATATATATATGTATGTATGTATGTATGTATGTATGTATAAAACAGAGGAGCATGTAGACAAGCTAAGTAGAACATTGACATATTGTAACCACGTAGGGAGCCAATACATAAAACAACAAGCTATCATCTCAGCCCATTCTAACTCTAGTCCAAAGCTAATGACCCCCTTCCCCAGAATAGAGCTTTTGAAGCCTGGGAGCTTCCAGAAATCCCCCGCAGATTGCTTATTTCATGGCCCATGTGGATGAATCTTCCTGAGGCTCTCCAAGGTGAAGAGGCTAATGTTAAAAGCAGTTGCCTCCATCTTCTGTCAGATCCTGCCCATTTAATGCCTATATTCTTTTCCCTAACACAGGGAAGGGACACAGTGTGAATACTGGAATCAAAAGCATTAGTTTAGTGTTAAAAGACTTCAGAAGAAATTCTGAAGAGTTCTCACCCACTTACTGAGCTTCTGAGAAAAAAGGTCATAAGTATGCAAGTTATTTCTAGCCTGACTCTGTAAGCTCACTTAAAAGTAACTTTATTTTGTAAGAGAAAGCTCAAACAAACAAACAAACAAACAAACCACAGTGATGAAGTCTGTTATTTTTCTGTTATATGACTACACTCTCAAATCAGAATGCTGCTGTGCATGCAAAGATAATCAGAGCTTAATATTCACCTGAAGCTTACAACGAGCCTTTTCTTTGAGTTTGGAGTGACTGGAGGTTCTCCAAACACAGAGAGATTTTACTAAAATACAAGAAACATATGACAAAAGATTGCACAAGTGGAGTGGATGCTGTTTTTCATAAGAATATGAATCCAAATTAGCACTGTTAGGGGTCGTATATGCATATACATGTCCAAAACCGAGAACAGACACCAAGAAGAGGTGGGTGTGTCTCAGGAGGTAGAGCGGGTTATCCAAAAACTGAAGGGTTGGTGGTTCGAATCCCGCCCTGCCCTAGTCATGTGCTGTTGTGTCCTTGGGCAAGACACTTCACCCACTTTGCCTTTAGTGTCCCACTGGTGTATGAATGTTTGGTGGTGGTCAGAGGGGCTGTTTGGCACATATTGGCAGCCATGCTTCCGTCAGCCTGCCCCAGGGCAACTGTGGGTACAAACATAGCTTACCACCACCACAGTGTGAATGCATAATGGATCAATAATATAAAGCACTTTGGGTGCCTTGAAAAGAGCTATAGAAATCTAATCCATTATTATTATTATTATTATTATTATTATTATTATTATTATTATTATTATTATTAAATAAAAAAGAACAAGAAGAAACAGGGCAACATGGTGGTGCAGTGGATAGCACTCATGCCTGACAGCAAGAAGGTCCGGGGTTTGGTTCCAACACCAGTGGGACGTTTCTGTGTGGAGTTTGCATGTTCTGTGTGGGTTCCCCCCGGGTCGTCTGACTTCCTTCCACCATCCAAAGACATGCACTGATAGGTTAATCGATTAATCTAAATTGCCCATAGGTGTGAATGTGAGAGTGATTGGTTGTTTGTCTCTATATATCAGCCCTGCAATGAACTGGCGACATGTCCAGGGTGTTCCCCGCCTTCGCCCATAGGTAGCTGGGATAGGCTCCAGTGACCCCTGGGTGAGGATAAATCAGGTTCAGATGAATGAATGAATGAGAAGAAACAATATCAGAAAAAGCAGGACATAAAAGGTGACGAGTGACATGAGATGTTTACGGAAAGATTGGTGAAGAGAGGAAGTTCAGAGAGAATGAAAATGTGCTAATTAAGACTAATGAGATGAAGCAAAAGGGAAAGAATATAACACTGCTGAGAGGGACCGAACAATATGTTGGTATAAGTGGATATTTTTCCCTGTTTAACTTCAAGAGCAAAAAGGCATTATTTGGTGTAATGAACCTATTTCGTAGCAAAGAAAATGTAGACTGCATTTACTTTCGGCAGTGAACATGATATTTTTTTTCACTCATGTCGGTCCATCTGTATGTATGAAATGTTGCTCACCAATGGATACATCAGTCTTCATGAATCTTGATATGCATGTTAACTGGGTGAATGTCTGGAACACCAAACATCAAAAGTCCACTGTTTGCTGTGTAAGACTGTGTTTGTAGAGTTTTGTCTTCATGCAGGGTTTACATCTCTTCTGAAATGCATGTTTTATTATTATAAATGTGCTGATATATCAGCTATTGACTTGATCAGCTATCGGTAAATAAGACATAATTTCATGATGGCTGTGGCTGATATTTTATTTTTGTTATATTAAAGGATGTTTCATAAATTTGAATTACTAAACTTTGGTTCAAAGATTCAACAATAATCAAAGCTTTGTAAAATAAAATAAGGTAATTTAAAGATAATTCCATTAGGGCCTGAAAGACTATAATAATTAATATAATTCAAGAAGTTTGTTTTGTTTTTCCCAGGCAAAAAGGAGAGTAGATAACAAAAAGCAAAAATAAATAAGCAGGAAATAATAATATTTGTATGGCATCAACTCTGGCTCAAATTGTTAATTAAAACATTGCTTTAATCATGGATGGAGCCCTGTTGACCTCAACTGGGGAAGGCATTCCATGTTGGAAGGAATACTTCGAGGCTCCTCTTAATCCTGCTGACATGCCTTCTGTAGTGGAAGTAAAGTCTGGGGAATTAGTGGAAGACTCACTCATCACTTTTGCTGAGGTTGTGGAGGAACTGATAAACAGTTCCTTGGTAGGTGGGGTCTAGGGGCGGACAAAATCTGACCCAAGTTCATTAAAGCTCTGGATGTTAAGGGGCTGACCTGGCTGACACAGCTCTTCAATGTAGCATGGAGGTCGGGGATGGGACCACTGGACTGACAGACCGGGGTAGTGGTTCACCTTTTTAAGAAAGAGGATGGTGAGGGTGTGTCCCAACTACAGGGGGATCATACTCCTAATGCTCCCTGGGAGAAGTCTATACAAGGGTACTGGAAAGGTGAGTCTGGACGATAGTCGGATTCAAGTGGAACAATACAGTTTTCATCCAGTTTATGCAACTCCAGACCATCTTTACCCTCTGCTTGGTCCTGGGGGTAGGAGTCCATGGGATTTACTTGACCAGTCCATATTTTTTACAAATTGGAGAAGGTATTCAATTGTGTTTTTCTGGATATCCTTTTGGGGGTTCCACAGGGAGTCTGGTGTCCATGGTCTGTTGCTATAGGCTATTTAGTCCCTGTATGAACAGTCAGAGTTTGGTTACTATTACATCAGAATAAGTTGGACTTATTCTTGGTGAGGGTTGGACTCATGCTGTTCATCTTTATGGGCAGCATTTCTGGCCACAGTCAGGGAAGGAAGAGTGTCTGCTTTGGTGGCCTCATAATAGCATCTCTGCTTTTTGTTGATGATATGGTCTTGTTAGCTTCATTAAACTGTGTCTTCTAGCTTTGACTAGGGTGGTTCACAGCTGAGTGAAGATCAGCACCTCTAAGTTCAAGGCCATGGTGGAGTGGCCCCTCAGGGTTGGGGAAGAGTTGCCGCCCCAGGTGGAGTAGTTTAGGTATCTCGGGGTCTTGTTTACGAGTGAGGGAAGAATGGGAGTGAGAGATCGATGGTCAGTTTAGGACAGCGTCAGCAGTGATGTAGATGCTGAACCAGGCTGTTGTGGTGAAGAGGGAGCTGAGCCAAATAGCAAAGCTTTCAAACTACTGGTTGATTGATGTTCCTATCCCCACCTATGGTCATGAGTGGTGACCCAAAGAACAGGATTATGGATACAAATGATGGAAATGAGTTTCCTCCACAGAGTGGCTGGGCTCTCCTTTAGAGATAGAGTGAGGAGTTCGGCCATGCAAAAGTAGGCCATGCAAAAAAAAAAAAGAGGACCAGCCAGAAGATGTCCTGACCTCCTCCTTGGGTTCATCTTGGTGTCCCCTTGGAGAAGTCAGAGGAGGTAACCAGGGAGGGGGAAGTGTGGGCTTCTTTGTTCAGGTTGCTCCCCCTTGTGAACATAAGTGGAACATAGATGGATGGAAGGTATAAGCCCAGAATTTCACAGCCAGCCCATCTCTATTAGAATATTTATTTTCATGTTTGCTTTCTTGTTTATCATCGAAGACGGCCTTCTTACAGAGATAAATATTGTTATTGGGTTCTTTCACATCTTCCCTTGAAAAACCACTCTGTCACTCTGACTCGGACTGTCATCGGTGACCCTTTCAGAATGACTCTCTTGATTGTAATTGTTCTTTATGCTCTTTTAACCTCATTTAAGCTCTAATTGGGCAGCTCATCATAACAAATCACAGCGTGAAGTGTTAAGGTGAATCTGTCAAGAGACATTAGAAGCAGTGCAGTACCTTGTCTGTCGTGAAACAACTGCAACTTTAAACCATAATGCGATGAAAGTCAAGCAAAATACATTGCATATAACACTTTTAGTTACTTTGTTTTATTAGTCTGTCAACAATCATCATTAGTAGAGATGAGAAATATCACAATGCTGTTATATGGTCATATTGTATAACATCGGGGATATAAAGAGACTGAGCCGTGTTAGAGTTAAAAGTGGATGCATAACTTGGCTGTACATCTGCTCTTCATCATCTACTTCAGAAAGTGGAGCATGAAAACTAGAGCTGGCTGAAGTATGTGTGAGCATCTCAGACCTGATGGTGTGAATCGGAGGGATTGTATTTCAGTCCAACAGCTCTTTGAATTGAATACTCATGTGTACTAATGTATTCACAGCGATAATGCCACCATATGGTTGTGAAAGGTGTTTTAATAAGACATTTAAAGGATCAATACGTAAGAATTGTGTGTGCTCATGTCCTTATGTGAAGTTTGTGGAGTCTGGTAGCTGGTCAGTCACTAAGCTAGTAGTACCTAGTATTATCTACTGCTGCTGCTGTAGAGAATTAAAGAAACCCCAGAGGGAACTCAGGAGTGAGCATCAACTTTTGTGAAAAAAACAACCAGATCTGTAAGGACATTAGGATGTTATCACTGATGAAAGTAACTAGTGTATACTTCACATAGAGTTGACTTTGGAAGACTGACCAACATATTAGTGAGTCATATTAATACTCTGACACTCACCAAGAAGGCTGTATAGTGCAGCCTGTAATTTAGTATCATAAACTAAACTAAAAATAATGTGGCAGGCTGTTCCTCCTAAAAGACATATTAAGACAATTTTGTATTTCCAAACAGGCTTTGTCTTCAGTCTAGTGATCCACTCACAGCACTCACTGATTGTATCATACTTTTAAGTCATCAGGAGGTGATGATGAAAACTTCTGTTGCGCTCTGTTGGTTGATGTTAAACAGGACATGGAGTGTGTGCAAAATAAGATAAGATAAAATAAGATAACCCCTTTTTTAGTTCCACAATGTGGAAATGTGCAGTGTTACAGCAGCATAGGAATGAAAAGCCATCAAAACAAAAAAACAAATGTAAAGTAGCTCTCAGTATGAAACAATAATGATAAATAAATAGTATTGCATGTTGTTAAGGATAATATAACACATATAGTAAGAAAAGTGACTGATTGCTAAAATTAGAGTATTTAATCTTCCTGGTGGCAACCAAACAACATGGACCTGGAGAAAATAATCCAGTCACTTAAGGACAAGAAAATAAACAACCTAGATCTTTATCCTCATATATACAGGGTGGGGAAGCAAAATTTACAATGAACATTTAGTTGTTTTTTCTCAGCAGGCACTATGTCAATTGTTTTGAAACCAAACATATATTGATGTCATAATCATACCTAACACTATTATCCATACCTTTTCAGAAACTTTTGCCCATATGAGTAATCAGGAAAGCAAACGTCAAAGAGTGTGTGATTTGCTGAATGCACTCGTCACACCAAAGGAGATTTCAAAAATAGTTGGAGTGTCCATAAAGACTGTTTATAATGTAAAGAAGAGAATGACTATGAGCAAAACTATTACGAGAAAGTCTGGAAGATACTATTAAAGAAGAATGGGAGAAGTTGTCACCCGAATATTTGAGGAACACTTGCGCAAATTTCAGGAAGCGTGTGAAGGCAGTTATTGAGAAAGAAGGAGGACACATAGAATAAAAACATTTTCTATTATGTAAATTTTCTTGTGGCAAATAAATTCTCATGACTTTCAATAAACTAATTGGTCATACACTGTCTTTCAATCCCTGCCTCAAAATATTGTAAATTTTGCTTCCCCACCTTGTACTCATTTAACCAGTGGTGAACATATTTGCACTGAAAATAAGGAAGTACTGTTTAAAAAAAAACTTAAGTAAATGTTGACGTGAAACTCATTTGTTGTCAAACCCTGGTCCATGGACAGACAGGTGTGGAGTGTGAGTGATGGGTTAGTTGTCAAAACATAATACAAGTGTCCTGGATGAGGTGTCTCAATCGACCCCTAGTGGCAAACTGCAGTATAGGTCATAAAACAAACCCCTCTGCGGTATTGACTTCAGACTGCAGCCAAACTACACATCCAACAAAGTTTCCCCATAGGTAATTTTGGAGTTTTTAGTTAAATTTGTCCTCAAATTGTCATCTTTCTTATCAGTTTCTAAAATAAGTAACTAAGTAACGAGCACTGCCGACACTAATATATATTCTGGTGCCTATGGCAAAGATTTCTGAATCACGTACCGTACTTGTCACTGTACACAAGTATAAATTGTCTTGGTTAATTCTACAGATGTTTTTAGCTCAATAGTTCTTATTCTTGCACTTCTTTCCATGTCTGGTTTGCTATTGTACGATTAGCCCATTTATTTATTCATTTATTCTTTCTTTTTTTCTTCTCTCTCTTCTTCTTTATTTTATATCTTATTCTTATTCTAAGAAATGTTGTAGTACTTTTAGAATGTAAGCCCCTTTTAATGTATTTGGCTGTAACTGCTCACCCTGAGCACACTTTCCTATATCTGTCATTGTTTAACGGTTTTCTTCCAGTATATTAGTACTTCGTAATCTATGTGATGTTTTATTATGTTGGTCGTTTGTCCAGGACAACAGATGGAAATTAGCTTCTCTGCTAAATCTGGTGCATGCATCTTGTTCTTTGCAACTAATGCCAATACACACTGTCCTGTAACTAAATAAATAAACACTAAATACTGAAAGCCCAATCACTGCCCAGAATTCATCAGATGTGCAGCCAGGAACCAATCAGGCGGCTTGCTGTCCAGAGCATGTCATGACCCTGCATCTGTTCCATCACAGGCATCACACAGGCCGGATGGCAGCTCCTATGACCCCCAGATTTCAGCATCAGTTTTACTAAGTGGGAGGAAACACTAAGTCCATCATTATACACAGTCTGTGGTATACTGTATATAATAATAAATACATCAAATTCTGTCGGAAACACCGGAGTTGTTAGCTTAGGAACGGAATTAGGTGACGTCTACATGGTATTTCATCCAATAAGATCAATGAGATGCTTCAGTCTGATCATTTTTAGACTATTAAGTGAAAAGAAAGGCTAAAAACTGAAACCCCATAAAGGAAGACAAAATTACATAGGAAAATTTTGGAAAGTTTGAGATGTCAGATTCACCTACATTTTTGGTTTATATGTCTTACAACCACAACTCTCTAAATTTTCTGAGGCGAATGTTTGTCTCACAGTCATTTTATAGTTGTTTTTAATGGGTCATTGCTGTTGTATGACACGCTAAAATCAGTGTTTCAGATCCACATATTGTGTCCTATTTGAAACAGATCAGCAGGCCTGTTTTATGTCCGAGTAAAGTTGGAACACATTCTTTCTGCATATTTTTTTTAGTATTGTGCTTCATGGCACATATCTGTGTAACATTTCTTGAGTCAAAAAGGGAAAATACGCAGTGACCCATGCAGTCCAGGTAAAAATTCACAAGTGTGGATGGGTCAGGCGGACCGTAAATGAATTCATTTCCACCCCTGCTCCTGCTTCTCCCTCTGCGGAAGGAATTGAACAGAAATGTAATCTAAACATATGCTTCATTTTACCATTAACTGTATTTGGCTTCTAGTTTCACATTGCCCAGCTTGTGGTGACAAACATTTTTCTGCCGGGAGCAAAGTCGACAGATGCTCTCAGTCTCCCTTTTTTCCCTCTGCATCTGCCAATCTCTGCCTTCTGTGATCTTTCTGTGTTTTTCTTCCCCTCTCTGTCTAAATCTGGCAAAGCAATCATTCTTTAAAGTGTGATGACAATAAATGGAGCAAATTATATTCTGTACTGAAGCCATCAATGATAATGAGAAGACAAACCTGTTGGATTTGTCCATAAAGCTGTCCATTACATTATGGCGTATGATAAAGTAGCTGAGTGTTGTCTGAGAATGCATGAATGTTGATTCCCTATTAATATTAATGTTAAAAAAAACAGTCAGAACATGGCATATTTTATGCACAGTTTCCTCCTCCTTTCACTGTTAACCCCAGCAAATAAATGTAGTTAGATTTATTCTCCTGTCCTGGACTCGTAAGTAATAACGTGAACAAAAAAATATCTAATATTTGCATATAGCCATAAAAAAACTATATGATTGTGTTCATGCAATGTTGGAAGCATTATACGTCTAACTTCTTTGTCCTAACTTCTTATTATTGGTCTAAAAGTTTGCATTATCTACATATTGTTTTCACAAACGAATCAAACCATGGCCCAGTCTGATGCAGACTTTGTTGGTGAATCAATGTTGTAGAACAAGGGTGTCAAACTCATTTTAGTTCAGGGGCCACATTAAGCCAAATTTGAGCTGAAGTGGGCCAAACCAGTAAAATAATAACATAATAATATATAAATAATGTCATCTCCAAACTTTCCTCTATGTTTTAGAGTGAAAGTAAGTAAAGTAAAATTATGCGATGAAAATGTTTACATCTACCAACTATCCTTTAAAACAATGTGAATAACATGAACAAACTGAAATTTCTTAAGAAAACTAAGTGCAATTTTACCAATATTATGTCTTAGTTTATCATTTAAACGTGTAAATTACAATTTACAGATCACAATGGATCAACAAATACACAAAAGATTTAATAACAGGCAGAATATTGTTAAAATTACACTTCAGACATTTTAAAATGTTCATATTTGTTCAGGTTATTTGTGTTTTTGTGAAATGTTACTTTGTTTTAGTGTAAATACAGTAAAATGACATGAAAATGTTTACAAGGACAAAAATTTGGAGTTGTGGTCATTTATAGGTTATTATGATAGTATTTTACTGATCCGACCCACTTGAGATTAAATTGGTCTGTATATGGAACCTGAACTAAAATGATTAATGTCTTCAGTGTAATATTTGCATTTCACAAATTCATTCAAGGGGCCAGACTGGACCTGGATTTGGCCCCTGGGCCGCATGCTTGACACCTGTATTGTAGAAGATGCCGGTGTTTCCTCGGTAACTATGGAGCCTCTGAATGTCCAAATGGGTCATATCTCATGACCATTAAAAGATGATAAACTGTATTGTACAACAGTTATTTACATGTATTGATAGGATTAGTGGATCAGCAGGGATTAAATATTTTACATTAGTAATGGTTTTGCTTGTCAGTGGCTGTTTGGGTCTTTATGGGTTAAACATTGCTATAGACATTTGTCTTTCTCCCTTATTGCGTATATGTTCCTTTCACAGATACAAGCACATTTACATCTGTACACATTATGTTCTTTCATCCACAACTGTTAGTATCTGTGTGTGTTTGGAAAGGTTTGATATTTCATATGGAGATTTAACTGTATTCACACATTTACATGTTAGAAAGATTCCATTTAAGTGAGAAACTGCATGTTCTCAAAATGTTTATCATCAAATTTAGAGGTTAAGTTTGGAGGTTTCGGTTACAGTTAAGGTGTGTAAGTGTGAATTTTGCAGCGGAAACTGACACAGAGTTTGATTAGCAGATCAGATGAGTATAATCACACTTTTCGTCTGTATTTCGACAAATAATAGATGAAAACCCAGCCACCCCTGTGGAGCACACATTCACTTGAGAGCTCAGTGACAGTTTTCACTCCCCCAGATAAATACTCTCCCTGTTGATGAGTCAGTCATGATACAAAAATAGGGTACTTTTCTTCTTTTTAGTTTATCTTTGTGTTACAGATCTAGAGACACAAAATAAGTGTCATCATGAGGGAGAATAGAGATGGTTGATTAACCCTAATATAATGTATATACAGTTCTGCATTTCACTGTGAAGATTTTAATCAGGCCACCTTTGGGTTAGAGCTTCACTGGAATTTTCTTAATTTAAATAGAGTTTTTTCCAGTTAGGGTTAGAAAAACAAGTAAGTATATAGTGTTATAGAGTGTGACTTCATATAATGCACTAAAACATCATTGTAAACACTAAATGAGTTACCATATGTAAACTGGTGTGAATTAAGAATGATATATTGTGGGAAAAAACTTTCTTTGGGCTTTTGCTTCAAGGAGCAAAACAAGATCCTTTTTTTATTTCCCTGGATGAAAGAATTCCTTGTAATCTGTGTGGTTTCTGTTTTCACAACACCTCAAAGATCTGGAAAATGTATTCGCCTCCAGTCCAGTAGGTGGTGGTAAGAGGAAGATGAAGGACAAATAAGAATGATGAAACCATAATAACCATAACCATAATTGTCATTTATATGACACAATATTCCAGGATGGAGGACACATTGTCTTGTTCCTTATATTTTACTAGACTACTACAAATAAAACCACGAGGTTTGCGCGGAAAAGACAAACATTAGGTTAAACATGGCAAGTGAACGGATGTATCGAATGCTACAAGTGTGTTCCACCAGTCAGCACACAGCCCTGTATGGAGCCAAAAGACTTTAATGTTTGATATTGAAAATACAATTTCACATTGAAAACACATCCTGAAACTAAAAAGAGAAGCATTAGCATTGAAAAAAATGTATTGTAAAAAATTGTATTGGCATCAAATCAGGTATTGGCATTGATAACGTTTCCCTGAAGTTTAAAGCTCAGATATCAAATGTTATATTATTTAATTTTTATTATTTTTTGCATTCTGATGTGTTTTTGAGTGAAAATCACATTATTTTTATTTGATGTCACTGTTTTATCAATGACAGTTTACAATTTCAATGACGTTTTTTCTTTTTTGATCACAGTTTTTTTTATGCTTTCTGTGGTTTTTCAGTTTTTCTTTTTTCAGTTTCAGGGTATGTTTTCAATGCGAAATTTTATTTTCAATATCAAACATTAAAATCATCATTGTACTTTTTTAGCAAAGTTATTTCCCCAGGTAATTTCGGGGCTAAGGTTTTTCAAAATCCTAGGTGAATGATAAAAGTTCCTACCGTGGAAAAGGAGCAAGATATACAGGGGTTGGACAAAATAATGGAAACACCTTAAAAAATCAACAAAATAGAATTTAATATGGTGTAGGTCCACCTTTTGCAGCAATTACAGCCTCAATTCTCCGAGGTATTGATTCATGCAACTTGTGAATTGTTTCCAAAGGAATTTTAAGCCATTCTTCAGTTAGAATATACCCTCCAACTCTTTTAGAGACGATGGCGGTGGAAATCGACGTCTTACTTGAATCTCTAAAACTGACCATAAATGCTCAATAATGTTGAGGTCTGGGGACTGTGCCGGCCATACAAGATGCTCAACTTCATTAGAATGTTCCTCATGCCATTCTTTAACAATTCTAGCTGTATGGATTGGGGCATTATCATCTTGAGGTGAAGGTGTTTCCATTATTTTGTCCAACCCCTGTACATCTTTATATCATACACATACTGTATATAAATGAAAGAGTTGTAAATGCTTTGAAATAAATGGGTAAACTAGAAAAGCACTCGGAGAGCGCAGACCTCCGCCAAGGCAGATCAGTGCCCCCCCCCCCCCCCCCACCCCCACCCCACCCCATCACCACCAAATTTTAATCATTTGTTCCTTGTGCCAGTATCAACATTTCCTGAAATTTTCATCCAAATCCGTCCATAACTTTTTGAGTTGTCTCGCACACAGACAGACAGACAGACAAACCAACGCTGGCAAAAACATAACCTCCTTGGCAGAGATAACTAACACCAAGACAAGACTGGCATATTAGCAAACATATAGCCTTGACAAATTACATTAAACTGTTGGAATGTTAAATTCTCATTAAGGTGTCCTTGTCATTAATTTGCCACAATAAAAATTAAAATCAAGTAGTATTTTCTAAACTATTCAATTAAATGATTTATGTTTCAGTCAGTTGACATACAACAATTTTGATCAAACAAGCTAAAAAAAAAAAAAAAGGCCATTAACTGTTTAATAGAGTACAGGTAACAACAAGGTTATAATAGCTTTGGATTTTTCATCATAGTTTAGTTTTATTTAGTTTTGACTATTTTTTCTCTATTTCAGTTAGTTTAAATTAGTTTTTAGAGCAGGTTTGCTAGTTTTTATTATTTTTCATTTTTTCTAAATGCTTAGTTTTAGTTTAGTTTTAGTTTTTTCATATCTTTTATCTTCCTTGCCATCGTATTCAAACAAATCCCATACAGCACTCTGCTACTTTCTCCCAGCTTTAGTCTCTATGTTTCCAGGTAGAGTGGGGACGAGAAGACGACTCTAAACCACAAGTGACGGGAAGTGACGGACCGTGAAGTGCTGTGTGGTGCCGCTAGCTAAAATTGCTCGAGCGCAATAAATCATTTTCATATCAATCCAACATTGACAAAGATGTTTTAGTTCGTTTTGTAAGCACACAATACAGTTTCAGTTGGTTATTGTTTTTCTTTTAATTGAAGTTTTTATTTATTTCAGTTAACGAAAATGTTTTTTCAATTGTAGTTTCCATCATTTCGTTAGTGTTCATTAATGATAATAACCTTAGTTTACAACATATCTTTCTTTAAATCACAGTGACTTACAGATATAAGATGGGTTTAATGATGATGCACAGTATTTTTAAGATATTGCTAGTATAGCGGTGGTGGTGGTGACGACATCCTGAGGAGACGGTTTTCTGTTTTCAGGTTTCTGTTTTCATTTTCATCAGACTCTTGACTCACGCCTTCTATTTTGTCTCCACTATTGATTGTGTTTATTTTTCTGTTCCTACTGTATCACTGACACATTCTAACAAAATTATCAGAAGGAAAAAAAATACACACACACAAATCCAACCATCAATCATCAAAGTCAGATAAAACTAATTGCATTAAGGCGTCAGATGCCCATTTTTCCACAATGATTGGAAGCATTTTGATTTTCCATTAGGGTCGCCTTTCCCACATCACCTAGCATTTATTGATGGGACTCTGGCATCAAATAACAGCTAAGGCTGGAGAGGGAAAATCAGCTCCTTCTGCGTTGATCTCGCTCTGCTGCTGTTTCGTACATACTATTTTTGTCTATTTATCCCTCGTATATACCCACACTGCCCTTCTTCCCTTTCATCTTACGACCTGTCATCTGTGCCATCCCTAATTACAGCAGTTAATTACACAGTACTTCCAGAGACCAAATGGATTTGATCTGCATTGACCTCACATTATTTGCCTCAAAAGACACGAGGAGGAAAACATTTTTTTTTTTTCTATGTGCGGCTCACTGCAGTTATCTGCCTTTTTCTGCCTTGAAGAGTGATCTGTTTCTTTTGCACTTTTGAACTTATGCGGCTTCTTACACTTATACACATACATAATGCATGCAGAGTGCATATTAAGATTTGGCCATTCAGTCCATCAGGCATAATCCAAAGTGAGATTATTTACTGCTATCTGCATGCAAACTGAAATAGGAAGGGGGGAAATTCACATGAGGCTGGTGTGTCAATAAGATAAAATCAGCCAACATCCTGTCAGAGCTTTTGAGACTTCTGTGTACTGAATATTTACAGCAAACACACATAAGACCACACAGTCAGATTAGAGGATTTACAAATACAAATACACACAGATACACCTCTTTAAGTGTTTGTACAGAAGCCCTCCCTGGTGTGTACCCCAGCGTATGCAGTACGCCTCCAGTAGAGATGCCACTATCAGTAATATTAGTACTTCAGTCACCTCACAACTGGAGACAGAGGCCTATTGATTTGTGGCTAAGGCTAATGCATGGTTCTGAGTGGCTCCCATCAGATTTCTCTCCTATACACAACTACATGCACACACATACACACTAAAATACAGCACAGACATTTACAAAACATTGGACAGGTTGCACTGTTAGTGTCGTGTTTCTTTTCTTTTTCGTAAAATGAGATACAAGATTCTCTGCCGATGATGCCATTAGTGAAAGTATGTCATGAGCATCAACACTGGCTCCATTCATAGCAGGTTTCCAGCTAGATTTGTCTATGATAAAGATTTTTGTTTATTTTGTGACATATTCCCATGATAGTTAGCAACTGAAGACATAAAAAACTGATATTTTCTCTTCATTGTGAATCATTGTCTAACAAGTGGTGCCAGGCACAACAAACCCCGCCCCTCACATGTATTATAGCTTATTTTGGCATCGATCTAGCTGATGTCATCATGTCTATGCGTGTGGTGATGTCAGCCTCTTTATATGTACCAAGTTTGAAGTAAATTGAAACAAAATTGATGATGTTATAGACATTTGAAATTTCGCCCATTATAAGTAAATGGGAGAAGAAAAATGTAAATGTAAAAAAATTCATGAAAAATGTGAACTTTGACCTACCTTTCCCAAAATGTAACCACACCTGTTCTGGGTCACTGGCAATCTATAAACCCAATTTGGTATGAATTCAACTGATAGTTTTGCTGCTACAGATATGTGAAATTCCGCCCATTCTAAGTAAATAGGGGGGAAAAAAAAAACATTTTAAAAATTCATAAAAAATTTGAACTTTGACCTACTTTTCCCAAAATGTAATCAAATCCATTCTGGATCACTGGCAATTCACAAACCTAATTTGGTATGAATTCAGCCAATAGTTTTACTGATACAGTGTTAATAATCAAACAAACAAACAAAGAAACCAAACCAAAAACAATACCCCTTGCCTCTGCTTTAATTTCATGTGAAGATGAACAATAATCATCTTTTCCTGACATTATGTAAAAATAAAGTCAAAATCTCATGGTCACAGAAACTGCCATGTTAATTGTGTGACACAATCTGGAGTCCACACAACTGATACACCAGTCCAGAACATCTCCCTCTGGCTGGAAGTGTTATTGTTTTTTTCCACACATTTGAAAGCAACTGGTCATTACTGCCACTGATCAACAGATTTTCTTTTTTCCATACACTTCTGGAGGAATGTTCGACCCCATTATGGTTTATCTCAAGAACAGCTTGGTACAAACTTTGGCACAAATGTTCAATTAGACTCAAGGATTAGATTTTGGTCAAGGTTGCTATGTGTGCAGCTGCTACCTACAGTATCAGCTACCCTTGACAAATAATGTGTTGTTGAAGCAAGTAAGTGAAAGAACTGCACGAACAGACTCCTAATAATAGTTACAAATCTGACTGAACATATGGTTCTTGTTAATATCTCTTAAACCAACCAGAAAAATGAGAACTTGAACAAAAATAGCTTATGTAGAAAGACAAATGTATCTGTGTATGTGAAAAATATATTATTATTTTTTTTATTTAGGACCTATTGTACAGCCTGAGTCCTTTAGACTGAGATGTTTAAGCTTTATTTTTTAGGAGCTGTCCATTATTTTTTTTTTAAGGCTTGCAAAGCTATTCCACAGATATCAAATATGTTAATAAAAGCAACATATAATCATGTATTTAGTAATGGTTATATCACACTATAAAAATTCTTAGTTTGCTCAAGAAATATATTATATAACATATAATTTTTTTTATATAATTGACCTTGGGTCTGGTCTGTGCAGTGCTGGATCATTGTCTTCACTGTACCTCATCACCTGGGTGGAGTGGGCCGTACCGTGAGCGTGCGGACTCCGCCACTGTCCGCAGATATTTGAGGTTTCATAGTCCATACGTTTATCATCTTACATAATCCTACACTGAGTGACACCAAGTACATGTACACGGAGTCCTGCGGTCGTTAAAATTAAGCTCTGTGTGGACATGTCTGTGGGGTCAAGTACACCCGACTCCTGGACTTCATCTCCATCCTTGATTCACAGGACTCTGACTGCTGCAATCGGGGTTGTGCTGTTTGTTCCCCTTGGTTGTTGTTTCTGTTAATAAATCCATTTTTTTCCCTTCCACACATGCATTTGAGTCCCATCCATTCACAGCCCTAGACAGAAGACTGTGGTCAGTGACAGGAGAAGCACCACGAGTGAAAGGTCAGATTCAGAGATACCGGTATCAGATGTGGGATGGCGGTAACAGATGACTGACAGGAGGCTCGGCCAGGCTCGGCCAGTTATTTTATTCGGACCGAATAAAATGATTGGTCAGACTTTTATCAGAAATATATGAGAATTAAACATTTTCCAGTTTCAATACCTGGTGGATTTCTTTTACATTTTAGTTTGGCGCACGCTTATTAGGAGCATTTTAAGATGACAAAAGAAAAGTGTAAAAATGCCACATCATATGGTGTAGCTTTAAGAGTGACTTTGTCTCGATAATCTGCTCTGAAACGGGTCAAGGCCAACAATCATAGATATTAAACTTGTTCAGTATTTACAACCAAAAATCTTCATGTGTGTGAGGAAAGCCGACGACTCCTGAGTCATGACTCTGTGAATTGTGATGTGGAATGGAATGTAGCCAATCAAGAGGCGAGCTGACTGAGGAACAAGGAAGCAGGCGTAAATAAAAACAACATGGCCGACCTGAAACATAAAGCTCGGTGGACCTCAGAAATGGTCTGGAGAAGCTGTGGGAAGCCCGGTCTCGCGTGTTGTGTTTTCTGGTTGTTGCTATGTTTCTTCTTCTTCTTCTTCATTGTTGTTAGTTCACATTTGATCACTTGAGATTTCTGGCTTGGAGGACTAGATTCTAGATCAGTGGTGGGACAGAATGGTTATGTCTATGGTGTGCTGTGTTGAGATAATCACAGCTGTTGGGATTCTACTTACAAATCTGACTCCAATTCTCTATCCCCTTTGTTCATTACATTGGTTATTACCTTGATCATAAAACAGACCCCAAACAGGATTTAAGAATAACAATGAATCAATCATTTAATGAACATTAATCAAACATACACAGATCTGTGGTCTCCCACGGTTACAGAGAATCAGTTTTCCAGACCCACAGACATAAAGTCTCCAAACATAGAACCCATCTCTGTGGCTCCCTGTCCTCAAGAACCCAGAGAAACCTTTTTCCTCATCCTTTATAGTCATACATGGGGTGTTGTCTCTTTCTGGCCTCAACCAATAACATTGCGCATCCCCAGCCTTACAACTGTCTGCTATATTCTCACCCCCTGTCCTAACCCAACTCTTAAACTCTTAAACAATAAAACAACAAATATTCCACACACCTAAAAACTAAACTAACCCATCTGTGTCCCTTTGTGTTTTCCATTCCACCCTTTTAAGCTTCTTGCCTTCTAATATTAATACATCACACAATTCAAAACTAATCAGCTAAAAACAGACAACATAGCTATAACATATCACATTCTAATTTCAAAACATAGTTTGCCTATCATGTTTATAACATATTATAATCTAATGTTATAATGCTTAAGTTTTTTTATATCTTCTTCAACTGTATAATTCTAACAGAGCACACCACACACAGTACAATCAAAACTCTTCAACGCCTGATTTTTTAGCTTCATGTATGGGGTCTGTAGCAGATAAAAAATCTCTTCAGATTTAGAAAATCCTTATGTGTGAACCCCGCTTAAGGAAGACTAGTTTCTGTATGATAAACTCTAATCTTTCTAATCAAAATGTCTGTTTAATTTATAAGACTGTACTCATACCCTCTGCCCTCCATTACCCAATCGTTTATCTAACACTTCCTAACAAAGAAACTGAGCCAGAAAGTTGGCATAAATACCAGCCGGAAGATTAAGTCTGATGACGTTGTGGTGTCTTTGTATAAGAGGAGTGACATCAGAACCGAGTATGAATAAAATTAGACAAAGATAATTGATGAGAGGATGGGTCCTGCCTTACACATTAAAACCTCATTCTGGCTTAGACAGACTGAGTGATCTGATGAATGTATAATGAGGAAGAAGGAACGGCTTAAAGCTATTGTTAGCTCATGTGCTTAGATTTTAACATTAAAAAAAAAAAAAGTCCAGGAGCTACAGTGAAGCTGCATCACTTCTCACTGCACAACTTAACTAAAAGGTGGCATTTAATTAGTCAAAAGTAGATCTAACTTTACCTGAAATATTTATTGCGGGATTAGTGTTTAACAAGCCTCTGTGTAATGAACCAAAGCATGATAGAAAATTAGATTATTTCCAACAAAGAAAAAGTCAAATTTCTTCAGTGAGGGTTCTCCTACCTGGCAATACCCCGTCATGCTTCAGTAAGTCTTCATCAGAGTCATTAAGTTACTCCATCATGTTACTTTTCAGGCTGACTGGACAATTAAACTGCCATGGAATTAAAGTTAAAGCAATCTCTGCTCATTATTCTAAAAAGGTACCTCATTAGTGACATTGTCAGTCTATTGTCCCCCTGACAAGGACTTCAACCCTTGTGAGCAAAAAAACCTTCACTCGGATTGTGCTGATTTAACAAAGTAGTGTTCTCAGATACTTTTGACTTTTTGTGCTGAACTTGAATATTTCCATCCTTACTTTTGTTTACCCACTTTAGATACTTCTCAGACTTTAGTTTTTCATATCTTTCCAGTCCTGTGAAAACCATGCGTCTCTAAATATGTGATTTTGCTGTAGATTAAGCCATAAAGAACCAGCGCTACTTTTGTGAATGAATTTTTCTCTGTATTTAACCTTTGTTAAGTGATTTATCACCATTTATTTTAATATTTATCCCTTGGATTTAGCATTTTTTCAGTCAAAATCAGGTATTTTCCTATATTTAATTTACTGATTGTGTAGATGTTCATTAAAGCCCAGATTAAAGTTAAGGGTTATTATATCAAAAACAGAGAAAACTGATGAAAAAGTGACTTTTTCTGGAAACCATATTATTAATTGAACATAAACCCAGTGTGTCCATCCACTGTCATTGATCCTGGTCCATTGATCCATTGAACTGGTGAATCAATGTTGTAGAAGATGATGGTGTTTCCGCGGTAACTATGGAGCTTCTGAATGTCCAAATGGGTCATATCTGATAATCATGAAAAGATGAACTACTGCATTTTAGGTGAATTATTTACACGTATTGATAGGATTAATAGATCAACAGATAATAATAATTTAAGATCAGTAGTTGCCAGTGCCTGTTTGGGTTTTATGGGTTAAACTTCTCATCAGGCTTTTTCAGGCATTCGAGCTTTATGCAGGACACAAAATTTGGTCCATAGGACAAGATAAAACAAAAAAAGAGGAAAAACAAAAGAAAAAAGAAAGTATAAATCTATATGTTGCTTATACATAAAGGCTCGATTGCCAGTGAGACCACATTTAAGATGTAAACCTTACAGAACTAATCTTGGGACAGACCAGGGCTTGTACAATTGAGTTTGATAATTTTGTATCTCTGCACATGAATGAATAAATAAAATGCTGTATAGCAGGAGCGCAGCATCAACCATCACTATTCACTACATCTCATTGGCACTATAATGTCTTGGGACCCTCAGCAGTGTCCTCATCAAGTCATTAGAAGTAACCACCGGTTTGTGCATGGGTCTGTTTTTGTAGCTGTGCCACAAGTGTGCGGTATACAGAGGAGAACAGAAGGTTCTGAAAAGTGCAGTTCTTACATTAGCAGAGCACATATGGAACCTAAGGGCAAGCATGTTTTTACGCCCATACAGTTTACATCACTGCTGATAAACATCTCTGTCATCAGTGAGGTCACTCCTAATAAAATGTCCAAGATACTTGATTTCATCGGTGACATTGATAACATGTCACCGATTCCACACAAATAAATATCCAAAAATGACAGTTTTAGATCATCTTTTGTTTTAACAATCATGATCTAACTCTTAACAGCATTGTATTTGATGTCATTTTCACGGCTGTACTGAGAGCAGACATTTAAAAGGTGCTGCAGGCCATCAGTAGCAGTAGTTGTAAAGTACTTGAAATGAGCTCAGCACTACACATTTACAACACTAAAATACCACTAAAAGACTATAAAACACTGACCATTTTAACACAGACAATGTTACAAGTTCAAGCCCACTTTACTGATACTGGTAAAGTACCCAAATAACATACTATCATGACTTGAGTTTACAAAGCGCCAATAAACGACAGTCCTGCTGACAAGGTTTGCATTCCAGATATTTTGCAGTTTCAATATTTCTCCTCCCTCAGTGTATTAACATAATGTTTTCCAGTTCATCAAAAGTATCACCAACACTCAACGCGACATGTTTCAAACATCATAAGGGAAAAGGACAAAGCTACTAATCCCTTTCCTAAGGCATTTACTGTGGAAAATCGCCCACTTCTGTCAGCACTCTGCAGTGCTGTCCAGAGGACACACATCAGACTGTATTCTGAGCAGGATTATGCATAACACTCAAACCTGATCAGTTTCTATTTGGGGTCACTACAAGATATAATGGGGGGGGCGAAAAGAAAGGTCAGTGCATTGGAAAACTTTAGGGATTTTTCCTAAAAAATATTGATGGTAAGAGAAATATCGTTGGGTTATGAACTTTAAATCTGTCAAAACAAGTTTCCTAAAGGCATCTGTCTGTGCTTTGCATTTTATATAGATGTACATTTATGGATTCTATCAATAATTTGTGCAGATTAATTAATACAGCACCGTCAGATTTACAAAGTGTATAATACTTAAAACCTTTAGTTTTTTAGCAGCTCCCCAGAAACTGTAAATCTAAATGGGATGAACAGAAGAATCTTGGCACAGACTTTACCTTTAGGCTCCTCCGAGTGCCGTGCTGCTCTCTCACTGCCTTCTGTTTGTTGTGACAGTGCGTTGGTCATGCCATGTCTGTCTAGCCCATGTTTACATGGGTTTATGATCTGTGTTCAGTGATAGCCTACTGTCAGTGCCCCCCTCAGTTTTCTGACACCCATGTAAGAGGCTGTGACAGGCTAATGGGTTTTGACAGGGCAGAAAATTGATCAAGTGACAGATCAAAAGCTCAGAGCTAGAAGGCTGTTAAGTGACAATTTTGGGTGATAGTGAGTGTGCTATATCAAATTGGAGCTCTTGTATCAAGACCAAGGCACACTGTGGCGCACACTTCCAAAGGCACATTACTGGAGTTGAGTTTAAAGTACAATCATGTGCAGCAGGCTCATATAGTGAACATGGAGAAACTGGATTCAGGAGGATCACCCCTGCTTCCAGAGGAATTTACGCAGCAGACCATGTGGTCTGACATTTATATGGAAACATGGGGACATAAAAAAGTCAGGGCCAGGATGACAAATCAAGTAAAATGACTGTCATATATCGATTGTATTTTTAAGGCAGGCATTTTTAAAAACATTGGCAGAGCTGTGCTTCTGTGAATAGTTCAAGCGTTAAGTGCACAATATGAGACTGTTATTCATTGACCTCATAGGTATACTGAGAGTTGTTTTAAACCCAGGATCTACTTCTGTTTCTTCAATATCTGGTGGAGTTTTCATGCTTTTGAAAAGTGAAACAGTTTCATCTTTTTCCTGTTATGCCTTTACTTATACACTTGATGACAAAGAAAATAAATTGATAAGAACTGAAAGGTAATTGTGTCTTCCATGATAACAAGAATGTAAATATGCACTGCTATTTAAATGTTTTATTTTTTAATTCGAATTCTTTATCAATATTTATATAAATACCAAATTTCTTATTCTCTCTTATATTTAATTTCTCACTCCTTAGTGGTTTTTCTGCCTGTCATTTCTCTGCACTTGTTTGTTGTATGTTGCTGCTAACTGTGAAATGTCCCCGTACTGGGATAAATAACATTTTATCTTATCTTATCTTATCTTATCTTATCTTATCTTATCTTATCTTATCTTATCTTATCTTAGCTTAGCTTAGCTTATCTTATCTTAGCTTACCTTAGCTTATCTCAGCTCAGACAATAGAGCGGGCGGTCCAATAACCGAAAGGTTGGCGGTTCGAATCCCGCTCTGTCCTAGTCATGTGCTGTTGTGTCCTTGGGCAAGACACTTCACCCTCCTTGCATCCAGTGCTGCTACTCACACTGGTGAATGAATGTGTATGAATGTTCGGTGGTGGTCGGAGGGGCCGTAGGCGTGAACTGGCAGCCACGCTTCCATCAGCCTGGCTGCATATGTAGTTTACAACCACCAGAGGGGGAATGTGTGAGTGAATGAATAATGGATCCACTGTGGGTGCTCTGAGTATGCATTCATAGAAAGCGCTATATAAATCTAACCCATTATTATTACCTCTGCCAGAAGGTATTGTGATCACTTTGCTTTGTGTGTTTGTTTGTTTGTTTGTTTGTGTGTTTGTTTGTTTGTTTGTTTACAACTTTACAGGAAAACTATTACAACCATCTTTACCAAATTGTACCCACAGATAGGCCTAGGCCCTGGGACAAACCCATTCAATTTTGGGCCAAGTAGGCCAAAGTTCAAGGTCACAGCAAGGTCACAAAATCTGAAATTTTCCTATCTCTCATCATTGAGCAATTTTCGAAAATTCATTAAAAAAATTCAAAACGACTCTGATTAGCCTCCAGTTTGATACACCCGTAGCTTATAGCAATATCTTGTATCTGGCACGAAGTTGTCCACATCCACAGAGGAATGTGGACTCTGTGGACATTTCAGTTTAACATTGAAATCCCATTTACGACACATTTTTCATTATAACTCAACAAATATTGATTGGAATTTAATATAATTTGACATACACATGACTGGTACCAAGCTTCAAGGTTTTCTGCTGTATGGAACAACCTTGAAACTGTTTAATTTAAAAAAGAAATAGTCGATCCACACATGCACACCATTCGGGGTGCTTGGCGGAGGTTTGCATTCTCTGAACACTTGTTATTATTATTATTATTATTATTATCATCAATGTGAAGCCGTCGAGCGACTCCTGTGTTTGACTGAAAGCTGCTGTGAAAGTTAGCAGCATCACTGAAGAGCACCCATATCAGTCACAGTTAGTATGCTCACAGTATTTTCTGGTGGTCAAACCCTGTTGGACCCTCTGGCCTGACAGCCTCGTTTCATAGATATTGATCTGACATTACACACAAAATGTTTTAGCGGATCTACTCAAGCCTCAAGAATTACCAACTGGATGTCTGCAGTGTTCTTGCTTTTAATGTTTACAAAACAGACTTGCAAATCCGTGGACTTGGACTGTTTATCACCGTTACTGGTGTGTGTGTGTATGCTGTGTGTGTATGCTGTGGTCATGTTTTGAATGTAATATGGGATGTGACTTTTTAAGACTTAATTCTACACTGTTCCTCCCCAGTGCCTTTGTATTGGCATCCTGCAACACTAACACACAAAAAAACACACAAACTAACTTATCAAACTCACTCTGCTCCCACAGAGTACACTGTGGGGAGAGTTTAGTGTTTATGTTCCTGTAATTTGCAGTCCATCTTATTTATTTTCCCAAGGGATATAGTTTATTAAAGCCTGGTTACTTACTCACATAAAACACCAACATCAGCCAGCACAATTTTGTTTTGTCGCATTTTCTGTTACTCCTGTTCCTGCCTGTTTACTATTCGTCACAGCAGAATACACTTTTGTCCTGTGCTGACGCAGCTCTAGGCAAAAATTAGGAACGCTGTGGCTGGTACAACAGATCTTTCTGCCACTGCAAATGTGGCAGTAGAGTCACAGAAAGGAATGAGACTGCAGACAGGTCTGAATTACATGCAATGTTTTGAAAGGAGGAAGACAGCAAATGTTGACACTTTGTTGTTACCATTCTCTTACTAGGCCTAATTGCTGTAATGGAATATAATATTCACAATTATGTTTTCAATCTGCAATTTCCCCACAAGACATCGCTAATTATTATGCGCTGATCCTTGAAACAGTTGGCACTTGAGAAGAAAACTTGTTGCATCAGCAGTCAGTATTTTCATCATTTTAACCCATAAAGACCCAATGCTACTTTTGTAGCAGTTCCAAAATTAATATTTTCCTACATTTTTAACATTTCCTAAGTGACACCATTTATTATAAAATGATCCTATTTTGTATTTCTCCAGTGAAAATCAGGTATTTTCCAATATTTAATGTACTGGTAAAATAGATGGTAATAAAAGCTCAAATTAAAGTTAATAATTATTGTATCAAAAACAGAGACAACTGAAGAAAAAGTGACTTTTTCAGTAAAATATATAATTAATTGAACATAAACCAAGAGTTTTCATCCATTGTCATTGATCCAACTCCATGGGTTTTACTGATGAGTCAATTTTTACAGAAGATGACAGCATTTCCATGTTCACTACAGAGCCCCTGAACATCCAAATGGGCCATATCTGATGACCATGAAAAGGTGACAAACTGTATTTTTCAACAGTTATTTACATGCATCGACTTCCAGTTGGCGCCAGCATTGGCTAAGCAATAATAGGCCATTTTGAGTATCTCGTCTCGCCATTTGGCTTGACAAACACCTCTGCCATTTTCCAAATACTTGTGAATGACGTCCTCAGAGACATGCTTGGCTTTCAAATGGACCTCAGAGGCCCAGTGAGCATTCAACCGCCTCAAGCACCTGTTCACCTCGGCCCCGGTTCTACATCACCCAAACCCATCACTTAAATACACTGTGGAGGTTGACACTTCCGACTCTGGGGTAGGAGTCCTTTTGCAATGCGATTCATCTGCTCCTGTGCTTTTTTCTTCAAGCGTCTCTCTGAGGCTGAAAGAAATTATGATGTTGGCAACCGAGAGGAGAGGGCTCAACACCCATTTCTGATCTGGACAGACCACAAAAACCTTGCCTATCTAAGCATTGTGAGACGCCTCAACTCACAACAGACACAATGGGCCCTGCTCTTGGGCCGATTTGACTTCACCCTCACCTGCCACCCCAGGACCAAGAACGGTAAACCTGATGCTCTGTCTAGGGTTTCTGTTCCTTGTGCCTGGGAGTCAGTACTCAAGGGGGTGGTCTCTCCAGCCTGTATTGTAGCAGCGGGCCACTAGGAAATTGAGGACATTGTTAAAAGGTCCCTGCATTCAGAAACATTACCTGAGGGGACACCTCCCAACTGCCTCTACATCCCTTAGGATGTCCATTCTCAGGTCCTCCAGTGGGGACACAACTCCAAGTTACCCTGTCATCGAGGAGTTCATAGGACCTTCTCATTCCTGAAACAAAGATTTTGGTGGCCCAGCATAGCTGCGGACACTAGAAACTTTGTCAGAGCATGCAAAGTTTGTGCATGCAGTAAGGCCTGTGCCCACTCCCCATTCCCTCTTGACCATGGTCCCACATTTCAGTTGACTTTGTTATTGGTTTGCCACCTTCTGGAGGTAATCCTAACTGTTGTGGATCTTTTTTCTGAGGCTGTGTATTTACAGAACCTCCCCTCTGCTCAGGAGACTGTGGACATCCTAGTCGACCATGTTTTTCACCTTCATCAAATCTCCTGTGATGTGGTTTCCCACCGTGGTCCCAGTTTGCCTCCCAGGTCTGGCACTCGTTCTGTCAGGCTCTCTGAGCCTCCATTAGTCTTACATCCAGCTATCATCCTCAGTCAAATGGTCAGACAGAACGAGCCAACCAGGACCTGCAGGCGCTGCATCACTTCCCGTCACCTCGCTTCCTGGAGCATGCAGCTTAGCTGGGTGGAATATACACATAATTGATGAAAAGGGGGAAAAAGGAAAAAGGGATGTGAGCAGGGGCCAGACCGTAACACACATGGAACATCAACATGGAATTGTCATTGAACGTTTGACCTACCAACAACCTTCACTGAAAAACGACTGAACCCACAATCACATAATCAATTGACTAGATGTTGATAAGGATCCAGCTCTTTTCCACTGAGGTTTTTTTTTTCCTCAGCCATTGCTTTTTCTATCACACTCTGTCCAGCATTCATGACTTCCAAGTTGGCAGCTTAACAGCTCTGTATTCACATGTTATTTCCTGAGAATATATTCAAGACCATGTGAAGCATTATTTGCCAGTTGGAGAAAGTTTGCAGCTATATGCATCTTTCAGAGCTAGTTGCATTTCGATTTGGATTTTATTATATTGTTAATGTATTTTAGTTGTTTATATCTTTTGATAGAATATTCAGGCTGGTATGTTTTTGTGTAAATGTGAGCATGACTGTGTGTGGACTTTTGTTCTTTTCCATATCAGAGTCTATATGTGTGTTTTTGTTCAGTGGCCAAAGAAAGGCAGGCTCTAAAGCATCGGGTAGCTTTCAAAGTAATACCTGCTTGAATCAATGAAACAGCGTGTCACCACAGAAACCAGACAAACAGCGCAATGGAGCCATTTAGCCAGGCCTTGACGGACTGTAACAAGCTCTTGGCTGAGCCCCCCGCTGCACTGCTCATTAAAGCAGGCCGCTAATGAGCCAAATCTACACTATGTAATCAATTAATCTCTTTGACGAGGGTACAGAAACAGGGAGGTGAGGTCTTCTCTGAAAGTTGGAAATGGGAAATGAGAGCAGGGATCCGACAGATTTTATTTTTTGCATGACGTTCAGTTGGATCGTTATTTTGAAGATTATTTTTTCCTCTGGCAGAGTTAAACTAAAAAAACTGGCTCTCTTACTGAGCCAAACATTCATGCATATTGGTTGTAGAATGTTACTTATTATATCATCATGGTAGGTCATAAGAAATGGGAACAAATCAAAAATAGTTTGACAAGCACAAACCCTTTCATTTAGCAGTCGTGACTTAATTTTCTGCACGTCTCTTCATTTAGCAGATGAACTGTAAAAATCTAACTAGTACCAGCTACTGCTCCAGTGATGATTGTAAGTCATTTGTGTTTTCCAGCACAACCATTAAAAGGTTTACCTAACCAGCAAATTCAGGTGGTTCTTTTTAGATTGGACTGACTCCAGTTACCCTCTCTCTGATCTCATCTTCATTTCCTTTCTGTCCTTGGTCCCTCTACAATATTTCGCTGCCTTTTTCCATTATCCTTTTCTCATCAGGCTTTTAAGTGATATTAAACATTAGAATGGATTAGTTTGAAATGGTAGTATGCTCTGAGCATGCTAGTATATTGCCGCCTACCGTCTCTCGTCTCCCTCACCTATTATCACTCATCTAAATACATCTCACATGGCACTTTTCATCACTCAGTCAATTTAATGCAATCTGATTTTATGTGAAGTGGACGTTGTAGTCGCCTCATTAATGCTAAAGACTGTGTGAGCTGCTGGCATCGTCTGCACAGGATAACTGAGGTTGAAGTCATTTCATTGATCTTGCTTTCTCAGCATCCTACAATTACAACATTTTTCCATTAAACATAGTTGAATTGGGATTAAAGAACTGAATAATTGTTTTAAGATATTACCAGATTTATTTTGTGTAAAAAAAAAAAAAAAAAAGTCCTGCTACTAATGAAAAATGAAAATGATGACACTGATATCCTAAGAACATTTGCTTGAAATAATATAGCCTACTTAATGTATTTTATGACTATGGCAAAGGAAGCAATTAGATGTTGGTGATTTTATCATGGTTATTGCCGTTTTATGATTTAGGATTAATAATTTGACTTTGGCTCATAAATAACAAAATAAAGAACATAAATCAAGACTCATCTCACACATACCATAATTTTCACAAATGTCCAAGTTTAAGTGCACAGTACCACAACATGTCCCAAATGCATGTTTTAGATTAAACAAGTAAAACTGTGCAGTACTTAAGTTCATGTTGGAGTCTGCATTGAGATGGAGGCTAATTTATCGCTCACATTAGTGGGCTTCTAATAAAACAGTTGTTTGTGTTCTCTGAAACCAGTCGTTTGCACTTTTAATTTAGTGGCTTTTTTGAGACAGAAATGACCATATTTGGACAACAGAGGCAGAATTCAGCCGACCTGAGAGGTCAGAAGTGAGGTGATTTTGCATTTTGAAACATTCTTGTCTGCCTTATTATAATTATTATACAGATAATTTCATGAGTGTCGGAGAACTGTGCTTAACTGTGTGTTAGAAGTAGGCGGGTTTGTAATGGGTGAAAAAGAAGGCGAGGGTAAGAGGCAAAGGGGCAGATGGAAATTAAATAGATGAGAGCACATACTACACCGGGTGTAGTTCTGGCATCCAGTTCCATGCTTATCCCAAAGGGTCAGACTGCATCACTAATGGACACAGAGAGAATTGATCTATGCAGTATTACTGTAATGCATGGCATTAGGCTGCCAGGCACATTAACACACACACACACACACACACACACACACACCTACATACACACAAACACACACACACACGTTTTCAGAAATACACTAAAGGCATATTACTCATTAACACTACACATACTCTTTGTTCATACATTGAAACAATCCAGAGACAGAACAAAAGTCATGAAATTGAACATAGACATCGAAACCGCATCAGTAAAGTTATCAAACACTTCCTGATTGCTTACAGGGCTCATTTAGACACAGCACGTACATTATTCAGGGTGTCTGAAAATAGCTCTGAGATGTAAATAATGCAGAAGCCCATTAAAGAAAGCTACAACAAATGCATGGAGAGATATGGAATAGATGGTAACAAGCACAGATGAATGAATTCAATTTAGGTGAAAGGTTACCCTGATTATTTACTATTGAGATGACTGCTACTAATGAAACGGTGTAGCAATGTAAATGAAGTAAAATAATACATTAAATTAAATTATGTCACATCTTTGTAACAGCAACTAAAAGCCTCCAGGATCAATACATTTTTACACACCCACTAAAATGGTACTTAAGAGCACAAACCTCCTCCAAGTCTCCTCAGACCTGTAATTCAATCAAACGCCCTAATTCACAACATTAGAAAAGAGGCTGTACTCCAAAATGTAGTGGGGTTGTCCTTGATCCATGCCCTACACCTTCCACTAAGAGTAATTACATTACCTCCTTTGCCGAGGTGAAAATGAAGCACCACAATATTGATGACAAAATTACTCTGTTTTGTCAGGAAGAGGGTAAATAACTGCTCTTCCAATAACACTATAAACTGCACCTACAATCAGTTAACAGTGTAATACTATTACTGTTCATTAATTCATTCAGGTAACACAGTAGAGGGGACACTGACCTCTTCGTGGACATACATGCTCCTTATGTGTCCTTGAGAAAAACAAAAACAGGATCTAAAAGAAGATTCACTCTAAGCAAACATATGCAACACTGAGACCAGGACTGGAGGGAGAACCACTGTAATGTCCACATTTTCATTTTACAGGGATTAATGATTACAGTCTGTGCATTTACATGACAACTTTTATCCCTGGTTTAATCTGATTCTAGGTTAGATCCTATTTCAGATGCCCATGTAAACACCTTATTCCAGTTGAAAAAGAATAGTTTAGATTAAATTTAAACCCGAATAAAGTCACTGGTTTAATCCCCTTTTAATTCCAAACTAAATTATTCCTCGGACATGTAAACCCTTTATTCCATTTGGACTTTATTCCTGCCATTCTGCACATGCTTGTTGTCTTGTCCTGTTGCGATGACGCACACATTCTGCGCTGGCGGAAGAATACGCAACGCAGTCTAGTCAACCCAAACCGTTCCAGTGGGCTATTCCGATGGGATCTACCAGCCTGGAAAACCCTGAAGGAAGAGTTCACCACTTGTTTTTTATTAATTCATTTGTCATGCACTAATGAGTTCGATAAGTGGGCAAATCAGTTTGCACTACAGCGCACCGATTACCTTGTTCTCACAGCCCTTCCGTTAGCTTAGCTTAGCCTAGCTTAGCATAATGGCTTCATTCCTATGGTCAGACGTAGCCAGGCTTTTATAGGTGATTTTGGGTATTTTATGAGTGATTTTGTGAAATTCAGTTCTCCCTAATCATTACTTTAGTCCGGTGGGGTCAATATGATCACAAATTGAGGCTCAAATCATGGCCATGTGACTTACTGCAGTAATAAAATCTGGGCTAATAAAAACTAATGCAAAGCTAAAACGGTAAAGCAAAGCTAATTTAGCGCATGCATCCCTTCCAACAAAAAGATTTTCCAACTTCTGTCAACACAACAGTCCCAAGATTGCATGAGTGCAGTAAGTCGCAGATCTAAAGAAATAATTAGGGAGAATCGGATTTCACAAAATCACTTACAAAAACTGGCTACGTGTGACCATGGAAATGCAGTGACTATGCTAAGCTAAGCTAACAGAAGGGCTGTGAGAACAAGGCAACGTGAGCACTGCAGCGCAAACCCTTTTGCTCACTTGTCTACCTCATTAATACCCATGTAAACATTTATTCAGGTTTAACATTTCCATGTAAACAGAGGAGAAAATACTTTAGTTCCGAATTCATTTCTTCTGGAAAAATAAATCGGATTTAAGAAACGTCATGTAACCGTACCCATTGTATGTTTATAAGAGGCTGTATAGGCCAAAAGACATTGGAGTTGTAGCCCATACCTGCTGAATCAGCCTCTCCATACTACATAAGGACTTTAACATGTACAGTTATGGGTGTGTGTGTGTGTGTGTGTGTGTGTGTGTGTGTGTGTGTGTGTGTGTGTGGGCCAAAACACACTGGAATACTCCACACTGTTGAAAAACTTACAGAAGAGGGGCAGAGCACAAGGACAGGGGATAGAGGACAGGATAGAAAGAGAGAAAAAGAAAGGAGGCTGTAAACGTCCTTGTACAATGAATGTAAACCCACATTTTAATGAACTGGTAACAATTTGCATGGCGACTTCCAGGTACACTGAAAAATTGTCTCCTCTCCCACCATCTCTCTCTCTCTCTCTCTCTCTCTCTCCTGTCATCCTCTATCCCCTGTCCTTGTGCTCTCCTCTCTTCTGTAAGTTTTTCGACAGTGTGGAGACTGAGTATTCCAATGTGTTTTGGCCTACACACCCATAAATGTATATATGACATTCTCTCTGTAGTATGGATAGACAGATCCAGCAGGTATGGGAAAGAATTCCGATGTGTTTTGGCCTATACAGCCTCTCAAATATGTTCCCTTCCAGTATGGACTGACTTTAATAGGGTTATGAAACACTGATTTTCCAAACTGTCACGTATCTGAACACACTTGAACTACCTAAAGACTATATCACTCACTGAATAAAGTATAAAGCTCATTGTTGACACACATTTGTATTATGGGATCATTGTTTTCTTCTTCAAACAAAATCTCATAGCAGGTCAGTCAAAATAACACAGTGTCTTATAATCTTCATGGCACATGTCATCCAATATTTTTCATAATAGCTGTTTTTTAGACTGAAAACAGCCACAGTAAAAATCCAGATCACCTCCTTTTTCCATATGGTTTGTGTTGTTAGTAGCTGCTCTAAAAGTCTGTCTGGAATGGTTCAATCAAGGTCAGAACTGTTACAGTTTAGTCTGAACTGTTACTGTGGATCAACAAACAGCAACTTAGCAAAGATAATAACATCACATAATATTTATTTAAGTTCAGGTTAAACACCCACCTGTTCTCAGCTGCATTTGAATAGTTTTTATTCATCAGTTCAGATCTGCACCATTTCTTTTAAGCTTAAATTTTTTTATCTGTTTAAACTGTTTTATCTATTTATCTGTTTTTTTGTTTTGTTTTTTCTCTCGTGCCTATACTTTTTATTGCTTCCCAGCTGTAATGTCTTTAATGTCCTATGTAAAGCATTTTGAATTGTCTTGTACATGAAATGTGCTATGTAAATAAACCTGCCTTGCCTAACCTTGTCTAAGAACTTTAAACCTTCATAAGCTTCAAAATCAAACTCAGCTTTGTAGAAGAAAGGCTGCCATTTTAACATCATCCATTCTTTTCATTTAGAGCTGTGTCCAGTGATGAAAACAACAACAGAGTTTCTAACTTTTATCACTTTGTTTGACTTTAAAAGTTATTTCTTGGTGGTTCTCATCCCATCTTGTCACTTCCCGACACTTTGGCCAAATTCCTTGTGACACTGGTTTTCTGACAGAGTGACTCACTACTCCCTCTAGTGGTCACAATATTATTATGATCTGTCAGTAGGAAACCACTCAGTTCATATCTCTGCAATCCATTGCATTGGCATCTTTGACAAAACATCAGGATTCATTATTCTCAACATTCTAATGATTATGTTAAATCATTTTTAATATCTGAAAGTAAAGATATTCTCTAGCCCTTTTATGTTATGTACTTTTATTTTGCAGTAATTGGGATTGCTTTACCCAAAGACTGTGTATGTTGGTTATGTTTGTCTTGGTGCATTATCCAGTGCCTCCTACATACAAATGTTTTCTAAGATATAAATCCATAACTACACTAAATTTGCCACAAATTGTCTCCAGATTTTCAACCGGGTGATAATTTATGTTTTCTCATGCACCCACATTCATTTTCACTTATAGCATATCTTAACGAATGCAGTCTCAGTTTTCACTTATAACTGAAGCAAAAAGTAAATAAATAAACTGCATTAACAAAGACTGAGCAAAATAAAGCCAAGGTGAACTTCTCTGACCTGGACTTTACAAGTTAGGAACTAGATTATACAGGAATAAAGGAGTGGCTGAAGTTCACTTTACTTGTTTTGGCTGAAATTGTCTTGGAAAGATTCCGAGGACTGTCTCGAGGTGTGTTTTCACAAACACAGCAGCTGTAATCATTTGTTTGCTGTTTCTGGATGTATTCAGTCATGTGCTCCCAGCATTTGGCAGCAGTCACAGACCAATGCAGGATGTGATTCAACAGCAGTGTTTTAACAGCACATTAGATCATCATTAAATCAGTCTGTAAAAAAAGAAAAAGAAAATATAATTGGCTCAATTGGTGGTGATTAATCCATCGTTTCAAAAGAAATGAAACTAGGATGGACCTTCTGTCAAAACTAATGAAAATATGGTGGAGATGAATAAATGGTTCAGTTTAATTCAGTACAGGGATGCCGTGATTCACCTATTTGCATAAATGCATCAGCAAATGTGAGAGCTGTAAATGAAAAGGTATGCTTTTGATAGAGATGGAGATAAAATGGAGATGATGCCTTTTATCTGTGAATGTCAAGTGAGATCTGCTGAGCTCATTGAGATAAGACAACGTAAGATAAGATAAGATAAGATAAGATAAGATAAGATAAGATAAGATAAGATAAGATAAGATAAATACAGACAGGTAGCATAGAAAAAGAGCAAAACTAAAATTATATATACTATGGAAATAGGAATGTGCAAATAGATACAATAAAACACATTATTATTATTATTATTATTATTATTATCAGTAGTAGTAGTAGTAGTAGTAGTAGTAGTAGTAGTTTTATTACATTATTATTACCACTGTCCTACTTGTTGTTTCTGCTAGTACTTTACAATATGTAATTACATGTTTTTATTAATACTGCTTTCTTGTTTAGAGTTATTATTTTGCTATTTTCTTATAGTAATTCTTGTGTGTACATTCAGTGTTGTGCTGCTATTGGAACCTCAATTTCCTGAGGGCTCTGCCCAAAGGATCAATAAAGTTCTATCTAATGAATGTAATGTCATGTAATGTAATCTAATGTAATCTAATGCAATCTAATCCAATCTAATCTAATTTAATCTAATCTAATATAATCATGTAATGTAATCTAATGTAATGTAATGTAATATAATCCAATCTAATCTCATCTAATCTAATCCAATCTAATATAATATAGTATAATATAATCATGTACTCTTATGTAATGTAATCAAATCTAATCCAATTTAATCTAATGTTATCTCATCTAATATAATCATGTATTCTAATATAATGTAATCTAATGTAATCTAATCTAATCATGTAATCGAATCTAATGTAATCTAATCCAATCCAATCTAATCTAATCTAATCTAATCTAATCTAATCATGTAATCTAATCTAATGTAATCCAATCTAATCTAACCTAATGTATTGTAATGTAACGTAATGTAATCTAATCTATTAAATATACAATAAAACACAAACATATGTAGATTTAATGATTTAGAGAAACTACATGCTTTACAGATGTCTTCTATATCTTATTCAATGAAACAAAGCAATATGAAAACTAAATCTAAAAACTAAACCTTCAAAAACACTTGATTCCCGTATCCACTGAACTGAGTGACTTCGATTCTGTCATGTATAATTGCATGTATCCTCTTGCTTTGTCACTCACACAGGCACATGTTGTTGTGCTGTGTGTGTGTGTGTGTGTGTGTGTGTGTGCGTGTGCGTGTGTGTGTGTGTGTGTGTGTGGATGGATGGTTGGATGGATGGCTGAGTGTCTCCCTGTGTGATGTGGCCTGTCAGGTGTGACCGTGTGGTGCCCAGTGGAAGAGGCTGAGGTGACTCAGACAGACACAGTAGACTTAGGATGGGGTGTGGACAAAAAGGAGCATAAGAGACAGATGATCGAGACGGTGTTTGTGCAGAACCCTAGGGCTTCCATTACCACATTCACTCAAAAACCTCCTCTGGCCACTGAGCCGCTGCATCCACACTGATACGAGTGCACTTGACACTCGGTTTTGCTGTTTGTGTGTATGTGTCAGCAGGAAATATAGCTTTATATTTGGCATTTGGGGCTTTTCTACCCTGTCTACGAGTAACAGTAATGAACGTGTCTAGTGTTTCAGTTTATATGCAAAGTCTATTTTTCTAGTTTTGACTAAAAATGTGTGTAACTTTGTGTGTAGTGGGTCTATTTTAGGACAACCGGATGATGTGTTTGTCTGCTGGTTATGGTCATGGGGCTGAAGCAGCGGAGGTTGTGTGAGGTGTTTGAGAATAAACAGGATTACCACACAATGTGCCAATCAGGGACAGAACAACAACAAGTGAATAAATAATAAACTAAAACTGAATGAATAATAAAGGAGAAGGATGCATTTCAGCTACAGTGTTTTGATTTTGCATCCCATAACCGATTTCCTCTGATTTTAACTCATCTATTCACCATTATGTATAATAATTACAGGTTCATCACAAATGATCATGGCCCAAGTCACTGTTTTTTACAGTGGCCCAGAGGTGCAACAGGCCAAAAAATTTATCCACTAGCCCAAAAAATTATCCACTATAAGAAAAAAAGAGAACAGCCCCAAAAAATTATCTACTAGCCCAAAAAAACTATCCCCTATAGGAAAAAAAAGATAACAGCCCAAAAAATCATCCACTAGCCCAAAAAATTATCTATTAGAAAAAAAAGAACAGCCCAAAAAATTATCCACCAGCCCAAAAAAGTATTCAATATAAAAAAAGAGAACTGCCCAAAAATTATCTACTAGCCCAAAAAATTATCCCTATAAGAAAAAAAAGAGAACAGCCCAAAAAAATCATCCATTAGCCCAAGAAAATTATCTATTAGAAAAAAAGAACAGCCCAAAAAATTATCCACTAACTCAAAAAAGTATCTATTAGAAAAAAAAGAACAGCCCAAAAAAATTATCCACTTGCCCCAAAAAATTATCTACAATTAGAAAAAAAAGAAAAGCCCAAAAAACACACTAAAAACAGGCATCTCTATAACAATACAAACATCAGTTTAAAAAGTATTAAAAGTATCAGTGCAGCTTAACCTTCCTCTTGTGTTAGGGTTGGCATTTTAGGTTTTAAACGCATAAAAAAAACTACATAAAATTTGTTTATTGCATCAAGGCTTTTAGACTTTGTCGTTCTTTTGTTGCTCAAACTTCCGCTAAATGAGTTAGTGTAGAACTCTACTCTCATGTGGGTTTTTCCTCTCTTATAAATTTGGAAATAGTATTTTTCTTTTTTTTGACTACACCTTATATATATTACACTGCACTTCTGGGGGGCTGATGGCAAATAAACTACCATCTTTTTTTGCACCTTCGACTACACCTGTGGTGTTATTACTTTTTGGGCAGTTTGGAAAAGAACCCCGTGACACAGGAACCTCTATTTCAACAAAATAATATAAAAAACTTTTTTTTTTTCTCACTAAATTATGAAATGCTCTGGTTGAAATTATGACCTTTGTGTTATTAAGTTTGGTTTCACCCCAGTTATAAAAATAAGATCATAAAGTAATAATTAGAGTATGAACTGAAATCATAAATACACTGTCAGCTAACACACTGACAGGCAGCTTCTCTCCCAATTATGTGAGCTTTTGGGGATTCTCATTTTGCCTTGCTATCCAGTTTACTTGCACAAAAACAAAACAAGCAAAGACGGACATGTCCACACATGTGAGGTCAACTCAGTATAGAGTTGGTGTCTTGCAGAGTGCACATCGAGGGGTATACTGACCAAAAAAAAAAGGCCCAGAGGCTCACACCAAAAATATTAAAACCAATATTTTCATGGATAAGGAAGCCTAACAAGGTAACCAAGAGATGAGAAACAAACTGGATGAAAGAGAATTGTTTTAAGTGTATTTTACTGATTTAAGAAACCGACCTGTTAACATAAGAGATGGTAACAGAAAGCTAACACAAGAGGAAGGTTAAATACTAAGTAAATATAAGAATAGAAACAGAAGAATAAAAAGAGTATTAGCTTCAGTGTATGGCAGTGTTTATCTACAGTGGAAGTGAAATGATGGGGTAGAAGCTGTTTCTCTGTTCAATGGTCATGAGTGAAAATGTTAGAGGGTCATTCAGTCCATGAAATATGATGTCATGCACATGTGTTGTATGGTAGAACACCCTCATGTCATGGGTGGGACCCTCAGAGGGGAATGACAAGGTGAGTGAGTGAAGAGTAGATGTTACATGAACAGTATCACACCTTGAGGCACAGTGATGTACAGACAACGTGTAAGGTAACACTACACATGCAATTACCTGAAATTTATACATTTACCAACCCTCATTAACGCACTGAAGGACACTTATAATGGTATTACATAATGACTGTGACTACCCAGTGTTATGTGTGACTGTGTGAAGTCTTTGTTGGCATAATCATGATTTACTGTAGCCGTATTCCTTTTCACCTTCCGAGTTCTTTTCACACATAAGGATGAAGGGAGAAAAAAACCCAAGGACACACACACACACACCTCTATACTCACCACAGAGGGAAATTACTGTAAACATTTCTGCTTTCCAAGACTTACAGCCAGTGATGTTGATTTATTGTAAAAAAAAAATAAAAAAAAAAAAATAGAGGATTACAATCCAATCTGCACAACAGTGGTTTCCAAAATATTTGCAATTGTTTTAAGCATTCAGCATTTTTAGGATGCACACAGTACTTTGTGGTGTTATTTATTTTATATAAACAAAGCTATTTTCCACTGTATAGATTTTTAACAACAATAGTGGGCTATCTCTTGCTGTTTTTGTTGCAGTATTCAAGCAAAGTCACATTGATTCTTTTTGCACAATTGTAAAAAGAACATATTGAGCTGAAAGATTTGCATAACCCTAAAAGAGGTACCTGTGATTCTACTTATTGCTAACACATACACATCAAACACATTTGATTTTGCTGCAAACATTCTTCTTATATGACCATAAAGCGCTAAGTGTTATTAATTGTACAGCATCAGTGTGCAGTTCAGACCAACTGTTTAATTGCAATGTGTGAAGTTCTGCAGGCATCCCACTAAGAGCCAGAGATGTGGCGAGATTGGATTATATCTGCAATATTTGGCCATTTGTTAGTTGACTCGCAGTTACAAGTAAAAAACTGACACTAAAACTAACACTGAGCCAGCAGGAGCATTAGCTAAGGAGCGTCTGTCCCTCTACCCCGCTGAGAGTGTGGGCTGAGAGCGAAACACAAGTGGGAGAGGTGATAAAGAAGAAGAGGAACTAAGGAAAAAGGACAAAGAACCACACACAAGACTTATGAGTCAGAGGGGTGAAAGAAAATGTGTTATATTCAAATATCATTTGCCACCCCGAAAAGGAGGTCTACATGACATCATAACTGTCTCAGACATATGGTATGATGGATAGATGATGCATCTGTTTTTCCAGCTTGCAGTGGAATCTGTGGCATCTCCTTAAAGGCAAAGTATGTACGTTTTTCACCAGTGCTTTTAACAAGGATTAGTCCAATTTGGCCACACTTTACCACTCAGTAACTGAGAGAAAAGTTACATTACTGTCAGTAGAGATGCCGATACTCGTATCGGTATCGGCATCGGCATCGGCTCCGATACTCAGTGTGTGTACTCGTACTCGTACTCGTAAAAGATATCCGATACAAATGCACCGATATCACTTACGCCCGTTTGACATTCCCAGTTCAGTGCAGCAGGTATGAGGAGGAGGAATAATGTGTGGGGAGTGTGAAGAGTGTGGAGATTTTACAAAATAAATGATGGTGATAAAAGTAACGCTGACTACAAGTAACATTAAAGACAGACAGACAGATATGGACGGAGCATTCTGTCCGTCCTCTGCGTACATTCCATCTGTTTTCCAGGGGCTGGCAGATGCATACCCAGGATGAGAATACCAGCGGGAGTATGGAGCGGTGTGGACCCCCGCCAGCGGAAGTGAAAACAAAACTTATCACTCATTTCTCTTTTCTCTACCTGCTGAAGCTAAGCTGTTAAACCTTACCAGCGAAAACGCTGCAATATTAATATCACATTAGTGTGGCCTCTGTTGTCTCCATGTTTGTTATTACTGACTTTCTTCTTCTTCTCAAAAATTTTACTTTTCTTCGTGGTATTTGTCCCGTATGGTTAATTAAGAGTGGCGCCCCTTGGTGGATTAATTGAGAAACACTCATTCCAGCACTTTAAATGTCAGTAGCAGCACTTTGTTCCAGTCAGACTAATGACAATAACAATAAAGCACATTTACAAAAGGAACTAAGAACTGGAATGGGATTATTAAGTACTCCTATCAGTACTCAGTATCGGCAAGTACTCAAGTGTAAGTACTTGTACTCGTACTCGGTCTGGAAAAAAGTGTTATCGGTGCATCTCTGATAGTCAGTGGTGAGAGACAGGTTATTTATGGAGCCAATTTAAAATATTTCATCATTGACACATATGATGTTTGTCAGTTTAAAAGATTATTTTACAAGTCATGGAAGTTGCAGTTTGTGGTAAAACTATTGAATTATCAGATTGTAAAAAGTGTTAATGTAAAAACTGCACACCAGAAAGTCATAGAAGTAATATTATTAAAACTGTCACCCTTCATAATCTGTGCCATAGTTGCTGAACATCTCTGCAGCTTTGATACGACTGAACCGTGGTGGTATTCACCTCTTTTACTACCCTTTAACCTCGCTCTTGAAGGGAAAATCTTCCTAGGCAGTGGCAGTTTTGGTGTTGGTGACATGTATCGCATGGCTCCTAAAATGATTCTTCAAAGTGGCAAACATCAGTGGTATAGTCCAGGGTTTACAGCAGTATACGGCATATACCTACTTATTTTTCAGTCAGCATTGCGTATATCCACTTCTAAATCCCCCTGTTCAGTAGTATCTGAGCCACATTGCCCATTTCTTCCCCTCGGATGGTGAAGCCATGACCCGCCCTTCTCTGCCTCTAATTGGCTAGTACTTGGTTCCTTCACTGATTAGATTGGTTAACTTTAGGCTTGAGGACTGAAAAGCCAATCAGAGGCAAAGTAGGGCAGGTCATTCCAAGGAAAATATTGCTAACTAGCGCTGGTCACCTCTGGAACCTGATTGGACCCCTCAGGTGCCAGTGCCACCCCAGTTGATTGACAGGTCACTGCACGTCTCGTTGAAAGATGCGCGATTATTAGAAATGCAAACAAGAAAGGCAGAATAAATATATTTCAAGTGAGCATCTTTCAAGTGAGTATTTCTGTCAGCCTGTCCCAGGGCAGCTGTGGCTTCAAATGTAGTTTACCACCACCAGAGTGTGAATGTGAGAGCGAATGAATAATGGGTCAATAATGTAAAGCACTTTGGGTGTCTAGAAAAGCGCTATATAAATCCAACTCATTATTATTATTATTATTATTATTATTATTATTATTATTATTATTATTATTATTGTAGTGTCACATACAGAGAGAACCTACTTTCATGGAATACATAATTCTGAGGTAAGTTTTAAGGTAGTTTCAGAATGAGTCACTGTTTTAAACTACTGGTCATATGACTGCACATTTAATGGATTTTGACACCAATACTTAAACTGTGTGAGTAGGCTAACGTTATGAAAGGCTAACGTTATGAAAGGCTAAGGTTATCCTATGTTTGCCTCATGTTAAATGCAGTTACATTCATGCAGCTGCTTGTGTGACCAGTAATACCTACAAACTGCTCCTGATCAAGTCATGGTAATTTCATAATAGTGAGCAAATACTACTGATGGATTTTTGGATAGACTAAATAGAGTAGTTTTACATGTTACTGTTTCTAAAACAGGGCGTTTTTCTGGACTATTACCAAAAAAAAAAAAAAAAAAGGCAAAAATTGAGAGTATACCCACTTCTCCAGGGACCACTTCACCACTGGCAAACATCATATGTGTAAATGGTGGCACAATCAAAACAAGGTCAAACTATTATTTGTCTCTCGACATTGATGGTCGTTCAGTCTGAGTGGATACATGTGCTTTATCCAAAGTGTTTCAGATCAGGTGGAGCAATAAGTGACAAGAGCAGAAAGAGGACAGAGTGGTGTAACTGGAGTCACTTTGGTTTTACATTGTTTTATCTATTTACGCTGTTATTGGACGGAGATACATACTCATTACCTGAGGGTTGACGCTCAGAAACATCCTGAACACAGACATATATGTTACATTCTTGGATTTTAAAATTTAGAACCATTACACAAATATAAATTAGTTACTCAACACTAAATGAGTACTCTAGAGTTTTCATGACATAATGTAGAACAACTGAACATGCATAAAGGAGCAGAACACCGATGGTATTACAGGTGCACTTTAGAAGACCTGTGTACTTACATGAAATGTAGCTGGAGTCTGTTTTCTGCTGAGATCCGTTCACTAGGCAATGTCTTGTGACTTAAATCCATGATAACAGCTACAACCTGCTGATTTCTATGTGGAGGTTTCCATTGGATTTTTCATAATACTTGCTCTTCAGCGCCTCTCTGCTGCTCCACTATCACCACTTAGCTTAAAAATGCGTTAATCTAATGTCAACAGACATCTGGTTCACAGCACAAACTTCCCATAAGCACACACAAATCTTACAAAAAGAACCTTTTATGTATGTCAATTTTGTGCTCTTTTGTCCACAATGAGATATTCAGTTGGAAAATCAATGTAAGACCAACACCAGTTTCTTAACATCACTGTAAAAGTTTACTACTTGTATCTGCATTCAAACACAACAACACAGAGAGGAGTTATCCTGCTGGAAACAAAATAACATGTACCACGGCTACATAATACAAAGAAAACCAAACATTCTGGGTGTATTTTATTAGGCAGAAACGCTGAAACCATACAAAGAAATCCCCTGATACAGACACAAAATCAATAGCCCAATTTAGAAATCGCTTCATTCAATTCAATATATTCAGTGGATCAGACAGGCCAGGCACATGGAATCAAACAAACAGTATGGGTTATCAGATATGCACCATGTGCACAGGGTGAGAGCATAGACAGATGGCAAGCAACAGAAGAGTTCATGAAAAAAAAAAAAAAAACAACACAAGGACAAGAACAGTCATGTAGGCATACTTTAGAATGCAAAACAACATGTTGGCTTCTGCACCGTAAATCAAAATCATTCACACTCCACTGTGCCACTTGCATCACTTAGAGAATAGAAAACAAAATCAGCCACATTTCAGTGTTTCTAATTACTGCAGGAAAAGAGCTGGAGGCATTTAAATAAGCTTAAAATAACTCTTGAAACATCCTTGATTCTACATTCTCCCGGTGTCACTGTACAAATTTATACAAACTTGTACAAGTGTGGTTTACTTTAGAAACTGTGAATCACTGTTCATCTGTGTAGAATTGATAAATTAGTTTACCGCAGAACTGGAGGGTTTCTACATAATTAGCCTTCGTTCTACTCCCTTATTTATGTATTTGTAAAGTAAATCAACAGAGCTCCAAATTGTGTGGTGATGTTACGCAACAAGTTAGCTTTCTTGTTGACCATTTCCATTTGAGTCAGGATTTAATTCATACAGGCATCTGGCGCTGTCATTAATGTTGTTATAATAGCAACATTTACTACGTCCACTCATTTCTTCCTTCTTTTGTTGTAGGGATGCACCAATGCTCCTTTTTTCCAGACCGAGTACAAGTACAAGTACTTACATTTGATTACTTGCCAATACCGAGTACTGTTATGAGTACTTAATAATACATTACAGTTCTTAGTTACATCTCAAAATGTGCTTTATTGTTGTTGTCATTAGTCTGACTGTAACAAAGTGCTGCTACTGACATTTAATGTGTTGGAATGACTGTTTCTCAATCCACCAGAGGGCGCCGCTTTTAAATAACCATACTGGCCAAATACCACGAAGAAAAGTAAAGTTTTTTGAGAAGAAGAAGAAGAAAGTAAATAATAACAAACACGGCGACAACAGAGGAGGGAACACTAATGTGGATACTAATGATGATATTGATGAGGGTAGTTGTCATAAATATGTCAGTAGTTTTTCTCTAACTCATACAGTCGCTCTTTGAAAAGATCCGCTACCTCCACGGTTCCCGGTGGTACTTCTCCGAATTCTCCGTCTGGGTACGCATCTGCGAGCACTCGGAAAATGGACAAAATTGTGTACAGAATGTAGGCAGATGACGGACAGAATGCTCCATTCATATCCGTCTGTGTCTTTAACGTAACCTTCAGTCACTGTTACTTTTGTCACTGTCGTTTATTTTGAAAAATCTCCACACTGCCGACATTACTCCTCCACCACGTAGCTGCTGCACTTAACTGTGAACATCACGCTGCCATAAAGTGGTATTGGTGTGTTTGTATCGGAGCACTTTTAAGAGTATGAGTAGAAGTACACGCACTCAGTATCGAACCAATACCGTATAATGGTATCGGCATCGGTGCATCGCTATTTTGTTGTATATTTTCCTTCAGCTGCTCTGGAAATATGCATCCAGGTGGTTTTCATTAAAGGTGGGGTAAGCAAACCACCGTTCATAGTTTTTATAATAATAATAATAATAATTATTATTATTATTATTTTAAAGGAGAACTGATGGGAGGAGCACTGTATGTTTAGCTGTTTACCTTCATTTCTCAAGAAACGTTCACACCCCCTTTAACTGTGATCCACATGCAGAGTCTGTGTGAACAGTAGGTACAGGTTCTGTGGACCGTGCTAATAGTTGGAAAATGTCAGCATGCCCTCTACCTATCCCCCACTCCCACAGCATCATCCTTCCTCCTCCGCTTCTTTAGCGTTTCCGGGGGGCTTTTTGTGGCTGCTGGAGTCATTCGCTTTTGCCAAGGTGAAATCATAGAGCGTGCACTGCAGCTCACAACCTACTTCCGTTCGACCTCTTTTGACATGTTTATTTTTTCACATAATTTTACTGCCATTTTCAAACCACAACAAACAAATCGCTGAGACTGTTTGCTTCTCAGTGACAACTAGTAGTCACTCTATTCTTTCCCATTGCATTCTCTATTGGAACCCAGGGTATCGCTTCAACCAGTGTATCCCTCTGATAAGACTTTCACAACAACTCTGGTTTTCTGAGCCTGTAATGAGCTTTGAACAAAACATCAGTGAAAGACAGTAACTACTCCTGAGTCTGAGGAGCGGTGACAAACAGTTTTACCCTTCAGCTCTCAGTCTCTTTATCACTCACACATTCAGCGTCATAAATGTGAAAACATGTCACACAGAGAAACACAGTGGCATTATTATTTCAAAGTGACATGCTTCTGTGTTCCCTGTGTAGGTTATTCCTCTTGATGACTCATTTACTCAACACCATCCCCCATGAGCCACTTTGTCACTTACTGACAACCTGCAGCTAATTTTAGCATATGATCCACGGATAATATGCTGTACAAGTTAAAGGCTGTGTATGGCTGTCATCAGAAACATTTACGTAAAAGAGCAGCCACTGAAAAGAATCGTAACATAGAAAGTGACAAGGTGTTGATTGGCGTTAGTTAATGAGAAGGTCTGTGGGGAACTAAAAAACTTTAGGGTAAATATGTTCTTATAGCTTTGAAAATATCAATAATTGTTGTAATGAAGGTTAAACAATGAGATAAGCTATGAACATAAGATAATTTAGATCGGATTAACAGCTACCGGCAACCTAAAGTATCTACTAATCTAAAATGTTTAACAACTTTTAAGCCATTAATCCTATTAGTACATAATTCAGGTAAAATTCACTTTCTCAGCTTTTTAGCGGCACCAGATTATATGCATTTGCATGTTCAGAGGCTCCATAGTGAACATAGAAACACTACCATTTTCCGCAACAATGATTCACCAGTAAAACAAAGTACTTTGACAAATAACAGTGGTTCTAGATGCTTGTTTTCATGCTCAGTTAATGATATGCGTTGCTGAAATAGTCACTTAGTTTTCCGTTGCCTTTGTTTTGGTGTAATAACCTTTGAAATTATTCACTGGAGAAAGCAAAATGCAGAGGATATTATTAAAATAAATGATGGTAAATCACTTAGAAAAGGTTAAATATAGAGAAAAAAACTAGTATTATATCTTTACAGGTTAAAGTTCAGTCTTACAGTATATATGAACTAAACCATTTTGCACGTTAGATAGTATTTTGTTAAACAGATAAAAGTGACGGGTCATTTTTAGTTAAAAAGCAGCAGAAATATAAGTGTTTAAGCAGAGGGATAGTGAATATTCAGCCTATACAGACCCTGTTAATTATATTTTCTCTCCTCCCCACGCATAGTATAAAGACGCTTCAGTGTTAATCAGGCAGAAAATTCACAAGGGGACCACAGTGCTGTAAAGACAGGAGACTGGTTACTGATGATGTCCTGTTAATAGCAGTTCACTGTGCATCTAAGTGTGTTTGTGCTGTTGTGGATTCACAGTATTCTGCTTTTCAGAATGCAGCAAATAAATAGAGAATTGAACAGGGGAGAAAGTACACAGATGGAGGTACATATGGAAATATGAGTAAGGGGGAAAAACAAGAAATGGAGGGGATCAAACTTAATCAAAATGGAGCAGTTGAGTCAGCAGAGGTTAGACAAACACCACAGCTTCATCACCGCTGCTGATGTACTGTCAGAGCATTATATCAACACACCTGGTTCCCTTTAATAATTTATTTTCACATTTTGATTTTCTTTTCATTTCCTTTCTGCCATTTCCACATTAAGAGAAAAAGACGAGGAAAAAGGAAGGCCTAGAGGAGACAGTGGATCTGGCAGGTGCTTTAAACTGGGACCTGGCACCATGCTGTAGTCCAGCCAGCAAGAAACTCCCATAAGGCCTTTGTGACTTGTTCTGTGACACCAAGCTGCCAGCCTTATGTCCCATCATCTAATGAAAACGATAAAAAAAAAAAAAAAGATGCTTATAGGGCTCCTGTGGCCTCCACTTCACCCACTTCAAACCAGACTGAAAGAACTTAGCAGATAAAATAACAAGAAGTAGGATGAGTGACATGATGGTATATACAATACAATGGAAAAAAAAAGAAAACTACAAATTTGGCAACACTGTTTCCATCATAAAAGCTTTCTCCTATCTCCTTTGTACAGGGTACAGCAGACTAGGCAGCAAATCAGGGCTGGATTCTCTTGTGATTTCACATGATTGTGCGATCTTGTAAATCCTCCTGCCATGAAAATATTGCACCACATACGGTCCTTTTCTGTATGTCAGCATAAAGGCAAAATGCTCCAAATATATCACTAACAATGACAGTATTGTTCTAATTTGTATTGAGACTGAGTTACATAATTACCAGACATTTGCACAGTGTCATCCTATTTGGAACGTCTTCACTCTTTTGAGGTTTTATTTTCAGGCCAGACAATTCTGAGTCAAAGTTTCCTATAGAAGGGTATAAGTATAGAGTGGTGATTTTCTGTCTTTTTTTTTTTCAATTAATTAAATGAACAATTCCCATATAATGAATTTGTCAGAAGTCTGTAGAGCAGCTTTGCCTAAAACTATTATGACTGAAATGCTAATACCAGAGTTATGCTCGTGTGCAGGTTTCATGTTTTTCTTTTTTTACTTTGATTATCCATCACCCAGCTAGATGAATTACTTTGGAACACGCCTTTGGTCTTTATGTGTGTGTATAATAATGTGTATTATTGTGTGATATAAAACTAGATGAACTGTGAGACCATAGTGGCCATATTGCAAATCAGAGTAAGAAGTAAACCATATAACTGACCTTCCGTGTGTTACATTTTTAGTAGGGCTGTCAAAATTAATGCGTTAATGCAGATTAATCCATCATCATGATTAATCTGATTAAAATTTTTAATGCAATTAACCCATCTGCAGCGCAAAATGACTCTGAACGTCTCTTCCAACGCATTCGGGGCAGTTTGTCCACGTAGAGTTACCTTCATTCATGAACAAATGGGCAGTTGATCCAGTTGTGACAGGCAGCAGAACCAACCCATAAAGATGGAAGACACAAAACAAAACGTTGACCCTCTGGATGGAAATATGAGGACAAAAAAAAAATAAGACGGAACAGTCAACCGACATCAAGCATTATGCACACTCTACAGCACAGGTGTCAAACATGCGGCCCGGGGCCAAAACCGGCCCACCAAAGGTTCTAATCTGGCCCGTTGGATGAATTTGCAAAGTGCAAGTTAGGGCGTCAAACTCAAAAATAATATCATAATAACCTATAAATAATGACAACACCATTTTTTTCTCTTTGATTTAGTGCAAAAAACATTAAATTATGAAAATATTAACATTAACAAAACTATCCTTTAACAATAAAATGTGAATAACCTAAAATGTCTGAAGTAAATTAAGTGCAATTTTAACAATATTCTGCCTATTACTGAATGTTTTGTCCCTTTGTAGATCTGATCTGTAATGCACATGTATAAATGATAAGTCAAGGCAGAATATTGGTAAAATTGTACTAATACTTCTTAGCAAATTTCATATTTTTTTCAGGTTATTCACATCCTTCTTGTTTGGATAGTTTATAAATGTAAATATTGGCATAATTGATTGTTATTTTTTGCACTAACACAATTTGGAGTTGTCATTATTTATTGGCTATCATGCTATTATTTTACTGGTCCGGCCCACTGCAGATGAAATTGGGCTGAATGTGGCCCCTGGAAGAAAATGAGTTTGACACCCCTGCTCTACAGGAAGGAGTTTTCTTTTCAACGAAGCACTTCCTGTTTAAAATACCACATTAACGTGAAACACACGTTAGTCTGGGATTCTGCTAGCACCTCAGCTAATGCGACGCCCAGCTTACGACAAACATGTGAAGTGTATATATATATATATATATATATATATATATATATATATATATATATATATATATATATATTCCCTCCTTTCTTGAGTCAGTTTGCTCATGCAAAATGAAATGCAATTACTATACATTAAAATTTATTTTATTTAATCATATTAATCGAAATTAATCCACAGTCACCCTGTGATTAATCTGATTGAACATTTTAATTGTTTGAGAGCATAAATTTTTAGTCTTTGCAGCACAGTCAACCAGACTAAAATAAGTGTAGAATATTAACTATATTCTTAGCATTCACTAATGTGCCATGTGGCAAATCCCACCCCTTCTCCAAGAATGTCAAAATGTGTTATTTGCAATTCCTTTTCTACTCAGCATGTTCTCAATGGCCTGGTGTGCATCTGCAATATAACACCTGAGACACACTGAGTTTGCCACAGCTGTGATGTGTGAAAGCTCCTGACGTGAATATGAAAAGGTGTCAGTATTGTAAGAGAGGGCTTCAGATGGTGAAATGGATCATTACTGTTTTTAAAACTGACAGTGATGATAACATTTAACAAAAAAACCTCTGTTACATAAAGGCTTTGTACTAAAGGATGTACCCAGAAGTGGAGAATAATGTTGAATCTTAATTTTTTTTTGTGTTTTATTTTGATTCTTTATTTTGTGTTTCAATTGCAAAGCCAGATGGATAAATCGTCTCTCTTGTCTTGACAAACGAGTCATATCTTAGCAAGAAACTGATTCATAGTACAACTCAGTCATGTTATTTGCAGGCTATTAAATATTTACCATCCATAGTCTTTGTTCCAGCTGCGATTTGGCTTACTTTGAGTGAATGTGATTTTAGAAGTTTGGGACCAAATCCAGACAAATGGATCTCATCCTCTAGTAGTATTGTGAAATTTGACAAATTTGCATCCTCAGTCTGCTGTTTTTTAATTATTCACAAAAATGTTCATCCTGATGGCATGCTGCTCCAAACATGCACTTACATGAAAACATAAAGGTTTGCACCTGAGTGAGTATTTATGTTGGATTTTTAAATGTTCCAGGCTTTTCTCCATATTTTTCATGGGTCCACTGAAATCTGCAGAAAGTAAAAGCTCCCAAGTCTGAAAAGTCCATCTCCACTATCACAAACAAACTTTCATGTATTTAGTTTCTTTGCTTCTCTAGTATTTTGTGTTTGTGGCAAAATCTACAGAAATGTGTTTTTTGTTTCTTCCTTTCTTTAATTAATGTGACTCAGGTCTGAAACATGCTCTATGCAGCTGTTGACTCAGGTTTGTCATAAATCAGGCTGATCTCCATCACCACTGTCAGGACATTTTATTTTTCAGAGGTTAGTCTGAGATAATCCTCAGATCCACAAAATCTTTCCAGAACCTTATTAAAGATCTCACCCATAAAACCACAGAAAAATAAAAATTGATGTTTTATCATTGAAGCGACCCAAACTTAAAGATATTGAGGAACGTAAAGTGACTGAAGAATGGTTTTATGCACAGCTAACACCAGTTTTCTGCAGATTGCAATTGCATTAGCATAACTGCATTTGGCAATTTGTGCTGATCTTTTGTGAATTTGTATTTGCCAATTCTTGCAATGCAGTGGCGGCTGCTCGTCTTTCAGAGAGGGGAAGCTCATTGTCGGCTTACATCCGAAAAAATGTCAAGTTATTTAAACATAAATTCGGCCCTCCGTTCCTTTTTAAGAAAATGGTCAGTGACCTTATCGTACCAAGTAAACAAGAAAACGTTGAAATTATGTTAAATTGAAACAAGGAAGTCCAATGAGTGTGTTTTATTTACAGTGCAAGAAATGAACAAGTAATTTCGTAGTGGTTTCTCTCTCGATTTCACAGCAGAATGCGCGACGGTATTAAACTGAACTCTGTCAGTGAAGGAGTAGATCTCAAAATAGCTGTCAGTCAAATGGGATTCAGCCTTTCGACTGATCCTCCAATCAGCACGTGGAAGCAAAGCGTCCAGCCCAGCCGAGGTCCACCCACAGCTCCATTCACCCCCAGAGACGCCGAGCGTCCGGTGGCGGGACAACATCGTGGCATTTATCCAATTACCGTCCAGTTTTGAGGCAATGAAAAAAACTGTTCCACTCAGTCCCATTGAAGTGCATGGACGCTGAGCGTCTACGGACAAATGCACTGAGCAGAGATCGTATGAGAAAACAGTGCAACGGGAATGAATGAGAAATGAACAACATTGAGTCTGTTGGTTTGTGATAAAGCTGATTCTGAACGAACTTGTCTGTGAGATGAACGTGTTCTAACACATTTGTAGTCAATGAAATGTCAACACAACCATACATATTTAACCATTTAATTTTCATAATTTTAGGGGAAGCCGAGCTTCCCTTGCAGTCTCTGAGAAATCATCTCTGGTGCAACGTGATATCATGAATTGCATAAAAATGCACACTATACATGCCCCTTTTTATTGCTGTGTTATCTGTATGCATTATAAGCTTTCTGCGACTATGTTCATGCTGCGTCAAATACCACGTGATTAGCAGTTAAGGTTAGGGTTAGTGGTTATAGATATATAAATCGGAGATCTTTGCGTGTATTGACACGTGATCAAATGGTGCTGAATAACACAAGAAAGGATGAAAATGTGTATGTGTAGCACGCCAAATGTCATAAGAACTGGCGTGACATACAATGTGATTTCATGAGATCAGTCTGATTTTTGTTATAAGGCTCATGCCCCATCCACATGACTGTAGATATTTTGCAAAACAGATATTTTTCTTCTGTGTCTGGGCCTCAATTACTCACATAAACAGTGGTCAAACCAGAATTTTCAAAGAGGCAATTTTTTAAAAATTCTGATTAATGCACATCTGTTGTTGCATGGTGTAACCCGCTTGGTAAGGGTTAAAAGTGTATTTTTATTCATTCTCATCATTATTTCTTTTCATTTTACGTTTATATGCATTTGGCTTTTATTTTGAAAAACGGAAATGTATTTTTGGCTGAAACCGAAAGTAGCATGCTAATAATAGTCATGTAACTTAACATCGCTAATTCATGGGTTGAAAACTGCATCTTTTCTTCCGTGTATGGCAAAGAAAATTGAAAGAAAAAGAGGTCGGAGAACCGTCGAGGAAGCACTTTTATTTGTCCTGACTTCTCTTGGGAAATTCTTCTTAGTCAGGTTTTTTTTGTGATGCGAAGAAAAAAGGAGTCTTCAGTCCTTAAGTTCAACAAGGGGGACCATTGATCCAGTTTGATGGAAAGAAATAATGATGAGAATGAATAAAAGTACACTTTTAACCCTTACCAAGCGGGTTACAATTGTGTAATAACCATGCACTTGAGACATTAACTACAGGTCACATATGTGTGTAAATCAGTGGATTTCCTGCAGGAGAGGACAGAAATGTACTAGTTTGATGTATAAACTACATAATATACCCTGTCAACCTGAACTAACACTTAAGGTAACTCAACTTTAAAGCAAAACTCACTGTTGCTGTTCAACTTCATGACAGACTAAAGCATCTGTGTCTTTTATTTCTCATATTATCTGTTTTGTATGAGCATTTGTACTGGTTTGTGGTCATTTTTGTGTTATAGTGCAGCAAGCGATATTTAGGAAAATGAAGGTTTTGCAGATTTCTTTTGGTAGTGGAGGAAAATATCCATATTAGAGTAGACATGGCCTGATTTGTCTAGAAAAGGCCAAAGTCAACACAGCTCCACTGAATCCCTCTGCTGGTGCTTTGGGAATGACATGCTTTGCTTTTGTCTTGTTTGTACCAGATCTGTGGGTGCAAAAGCTGTGCCGTCCTTTTATGGATCTAGCCATTGTTTTGTTGTGAATTTTGTGAGCAATCCTTATTTTACAGACTCATCCAAAAAACAATAGTAATCTATACTGTACATAAAATAGCTTGTGAGAAATCAATACAGCAAACACAGGTAGTATCAGTTTATTGAACCTTCTTTTCAGAGTTTTATTGCATTGTAATAATAACAGTGACAATGCACTCTCCAAATTATTCACTCTGGGACTCTGTAAAATGAGGAGTCACTGGTCATTAAACAGCAATTGTTTTACTGATGAGCTTGTTAAACAATTTTGATAATACATACATTACTTCGGAGAAAAAAAAATGCAAACATTTCCCAGGATATTTATGTTGTCTTTAGACGTTAGACAGGCTCAGTCTCTGCCTGTACTTATATCACCTATAAAAACATACTTTTTCTTGTTGGCATTTAATCACTGAGTGAGATGGTTTTTTTTAGATTTCCTATGTTGTTTTTACCAGATTTGAATTTGTCTTTGTTTTATGATTTGTTTTGCATCTTCTGTTATTACTGTTTTACTCATTTAATTCCCTTGTTTTATGATTTGTGTACGGCACTTTGGCCAGCTGTAAAGTTTTTTAAGTGCTTTATAAATAAAGTTGGTATGGTATGGTATGGTATGGTATGGTATGGTATGGTATGGTATGGTATGGTATGGTATGGTATGGTGTGTGTTAATGAATATGGAGAAGCTCCTGTTTTACCTGTATTTCATGACCATATTAAACGATGGTGACTACTGATCTAGTTGATCAAGATGAATAGTATTTATTCTCCTAACTGAAAGCAGAAAAAACTCAATGATATAATCAAAATTTTCCTTAAAACACATATACTGCAGCTCCAAAAATTAACATTACCCTGCAGTGAAATATATTAAATTGAGGTAATCTTCTATAAACACCAGACAGGAACTTCATAAATGTTGTATGTATCTCTACATTAACCCATAAAAACTCAAATGTACACCGTCAACCTAAACCATCTACACATGTAACTGTTTAATACCTGTCGATCCACTAATCCTATCAATCCATGTCAATAATTGGTGTAAAATAGAGTTATTCATCTTTTCATGGTCATCAGATATGACCCATTTGGACGTTCAGCAGCTCTGCAGTTACCGTGGAAACACTGTCATCTTCTACAACATTAATTAACCAATAAAACCCATGGGGTTGGATCAATGACAGTGGATGGAGATGCTTGTTGTTATGTTCAGCTAATGATATTGCTGAAAAAGTCACTTTTTCTTCAGTTTCTCTGTTTCTGATGTAATAACCCTCAACTTTAATCTGAGCTTTTATGAACATCTACATGATCAGTGAAATAAATGTAGGAAAATATCTTATTTATACTTAAAAATTCAAAATACAGAGGATAATATTTGAATAAATGGTGATAAACCAGCTAAGAAAGGTTAAAAAAAAAAAAAAGAAAAATTTGTTTGGGACATGCCACATAAGTAGTAAATGCGCTTATATTCAAAATGTCTTGAACAGAAAACCTCTTATTTGTGTCTCTGTTATTGACATATGCTGTGGAGTCAGTCTGAATGTTTATTAACCACAGATTTTTCAGGGTAACGCATGCAGGTCACATTTCTCAGTCCAAATTATCTAATACACAAATGAAGCTAAAGGTCACTCAGTGATTGTGTTTGTTCTGACCCCGGACCCTTTCTGTCTGTAATGAACCCTTGAGAGAAATGAAACCACTTGAAATGAAAGCTGTAATGAAACACACCCTTTGTTACTCTGTGCTTATTGACATGCACTGAATGAGACACAGTCAGACAATAGGGATGGTCCACGATACCGCTAGGACTCTCTGTTACACTGTATTTGTTTGACTGCTTATTCATTCAGTCTGTGTTGACATGAATGGCCTTTTCCTTGTAGATCTGAAATGACTGTACAGAAAAAGAATGAGTGTAATGAAATGGTCTTGAAATTAGTTTTTTATGTTGTTCTATCTTCCTCTGTGAACCTTTAAGTGCCTGTGGACACTGAGTAAGATTAAAGAGTATTCATCAAAGCAGGATTGATTCTCTTGATGTTTATCTCAACCCTTACAAGAGGCACTGTGAATTACCCATAATCCTCTGCCTTTGAACACCCGTTGTAAGAAAACCCACATGTTTGTTTCTATCAACAGAGGAACAAAGGTCCATTATGTCATGGTGACAATGACAATTTAGAGTAATACAGTATAAATCCCACAAATCAACAAACTATTACAACTTTTTAACCCATGAAGACCCAGTGCTACTTTTGTGAGACTTCATGTATTAATTTGTCTCTGTATTTAATCATTTCATATGTGATTTAGCACTATTTATCATAATATTATCCTCTCCATTTTGCATTTATTTCAGTGAAAATCAGGTATTTTCCTATATTTATTTTACAGATATATACTTTAATCATCATGCTGAGATTATATTTGAGGGTTATTATACCAAAAAACAGAAAAAAACCTAAGAAAAAAGTGACATTATCAGTAAAATGTATCATCAACTGAACATAAACCAAGTGTCTCCATCCACTGTCATTGATCCAACTCCATGGGTTTTACTGGTGATTCAGTGTTGTAGAAGATGACGGTGTTTCCATGTTCATTACGGAGCCTCTGAACATCCAAATGGGTCATATCTGATGACCATGAAAAGATGTTAAACTGTTTACACCGATTATTTATATGTATTGATAGGAGTAATAGCTCTAAAGTTATTAAACATTTTAGATCAGTAGATGCTTTTGGACACTGGTGTATATTTGGGTCTTTATGGGTTAATCAACTTCATGTTTGTCTAAGGTCAGAGTATCTTTTGGTAGTCGGATTTTCCTTTCCGAAAAAAAATTTGAACTAGTGGTGAATTGATTTTTGTTTTAAAATAGAGGACTTAAACTGGAATTTCAAGGTGTTTTTCTTTTTCAGTGTCAAAACAGATAAACCAAAATTTAAAAAACGGATTGATTTTTGTTTTCTCTTTCTAATAAAAAAAATTGAAAGTTACTACCTGACAGAAATGGAAAAATGGACCAAAAACATCTGTTTTTTTTTTTTTTCATTTTCTGAGACTGGATGTGGTAATTTTCAAAGAAACAGTGCTAATGTCTAGGACACAAAGATTCTTATGAACAATGAGTTTGTACGAATCTTCCAGTTCGCATGAAATCTGGAGTTCAAAGACATTCATGGTGGGAGCATGTCTACGATGTCCATTTTTCCATTTCTGTCAGGTAGTAACTTTCTTTTTTGTTATTAGAAAGAGAAAACAAAAATCAATCAGTTTTTTAAATTTGGTTGATCTGGTTTGACACTGAGAGAGAAAAACACCTTGAAACTCAATTTTAATTTGTCTATTTAAAAACAAAACTCAATTAACCACTACTTTTTCTATTGTTTCCGAAAAGAAAATCCAGTTACCAAAAGACACACTGACCATCTAAGAGCAGTGTTTTTTTATATGCTTTTTTTAAAATTATTTTTATTTATTTATTTTTTTTTTGTTCATTTGTTTATTTTCTGATTACTTGATTCTTAAGAGTGCAAAGAAAAAAACAAGCAAAATTAAGTCAATGTCAAAGCACTTGCTGGTCTTGTTGAAGTGTCCTTGAGCAAGACCTTACAACTGAAAAACTGGTGTAAGGATCAATAAGGCAACAACAAATCAATTCTTATTTTGAAGCTGTGCTTAGATATACTGGTCAAACTGGTTCTTGGGCCGTATTGTAGATCTGGAAGAGACAAAGATATTACGGTGTGCATTGTCCTCTTTGCTGAGCCTGAGATGTTTGGTCAATTGAGTTTGCTTCTGAGAGCGTGAATACATCGGGTCACCATAGTTCCGTTTATTCAAGTGGGAATAACATGCATAAATGACGTACAGTACAGTATTCTTTGGTTAAAGACAAGTGTGTTTGTAGGATGAAGGTGAAAGTGCACATCGTCCTCCTTCAGCTCTTTCCTCTTACCTAAGCACAGACTGAAAAGACAAATGGATGATGCACCAGTCAGCCATTTACATGCAAACTACAAATCCAATCATAATCCGATTTTTGGAGTGATCAGATTATTTAAGTGATCGTGTAAACAGCACAGTGTAGTGTAGTTAACTGATTATGATGAGAAAATTGTATTAAAACACCTAGATTTCTCCCCAGTACTGCAATGTCTTTGTGCATATATACCTGTTAATCTGATTTATTGCATTCTTATATATCAGTGCATGTGCTAAAAATTAAAAAAAAAAAAGGAATGGTAGAAAACAGAGGTGATGAAGTCACATGAGCAGAGAACAATAACAGGAAGTTTGAGTCATATGGAGAAAGAAATCTGATAATGGACTGAAAAGTAAACGAAGGTTTTTTGATTATCGCATTTATGAATGAATGCACATAAATACATTAAATTATTACAATTATCTGATTACTCCCAGTTATCACATTTTTATGGTCATATAAATGGACTCACTGTTTCGTGAGGCTATGGAAAAGTGCATTGAAATTATCACGGGAAGGAGGGCTGACACACTCCTCCACAAAGTTTTTTAATAGACAGTCTTGGTCATGATAGCATTTAAATACCCTTCTTTATACCCTTCTCTCTCTGAAAAGACTTATGAGTGGCCAAAGTTTCCTGTCTTGGGCCTGATTTTCTAAAGCCTGAAAACAGATCCAAGAGAGGAGGTGCAGATGTTTCATTTCCCCTCAGACCACTTGAATCATGGCAAATTTCTGAAAGGTTTTTATTTGTAATTTTTCACCAATGACTTAATTATCTTCTTCCAAAAATAGTGGAAAAAAACTGGATGGTTTCGAGATGAGGAACCAAAATCAAATGCTGTTTCATTATATGAGATGTAAATTTTTCTGGATGTCATTTTAGCTAAAAATCACTTGAAATGCTTAACCTTAACTTAAGTATAACAGTTGCTCAGAACAGAGTAAATGCCTCTGAATATAACAGTGACCCCTGTGCTAACTACTGTTTGCAGCCACATATGTCTCATATTTGTCCTCAGTCACTGTTCTCTTGAAAATGACTAAAATGACTAATGACTTGTAACACAGGCAGCAACTATGCAGGTACATTTTTCTGTTGGATTGAATGAATTAATGAGAACTAATCAGGTTTGCATCTCTTGTCAGCAATCATCCAGAGGATGTGGCTTAATTGTGTGGCAGGAAGCAAATAACATGCGTGTAGGTGCGTGTGTGTGTGTGTGTGTGTGTGTGTGTGTGTGTGTGTGTGTGTGTGAGTGTGTGTATGAGATTAACATAAGCATCAACACAATGTGGAATGGTTTCAATATTGTGTGCTCTGACCTCATTAAAATACCCAATAACTTAATTAATGTGTGTGTCAACTTCATTACAATCTGCCATGACCTCATCACAGCCCTGTGCCAACCATGCACTATGACTATTTGCAACCACACTGATAAACTGAAGTTGAGATGTTCCTCCACCAGTTAGCAGAAAACTGCATGTATTCACGGTTAAACAGGTAGTATTTACTTTGCTGTACAGTGTCCTAGGGTGTCCTGAAAGGTGCTTATAAATAACATGTATTATTATTATTATTATTATTATTATTATTATTATTATTATTATTATTATTATTCCTCCGGTATCCGGATGCGCCTTTTAGGCACACTTTGCACTTCATGTTAAAAAACATAATATTATTTTTCACAATTTAAATAAGGTTAGAATTCAAAAGTTGTTCATTTTTGCATGATCTTTAAAATTCTAGCCACCAACTACAATTTGCACATTGTAAAAAAAGAAAATTACCAAACAAGCATCTGTCTCCCAAATGTGCCTAAAATGCACTATTTCTTCCATTTAATATGTAGGATTAGGGCTGACCTTGATTTACAAAAATAAAATCAAATTAGAGCAGAAAAATTAATCAATATATAATATTTAATAGTTTGATTCATAGGTGTGCCTTTTTGGCACACTTGGTGACAGATGCTAGTATTTTTGAACATTTGACCTAAAAATGCAAATTAACCAATGTTGGAGTTAATGATTGACATATGCCAGGCTGCAAAAATCAAATAATATGTGATCCACTTTTTATGTAGTATATTGAAAAAAAATGTTTTATGTGTTTTTTGCATCCAAAAAAATGGTTTGTTTACATTACAAACACGGCATTTAAGGGGTTAAAAAAATGTGACAATTATTGAGTATTTTTATTTACGGCTCAAGTTGATGAAATAGAAAAATAGAAAATAGAAAAGTGTAAAAGAATTAAAAATAAACTGTATGATTTATTATTTTTTTTACATTATTCCACAAGTGTGCCAAAAAGGCACACTTAGTGCTTAGTAAGGGCCTTGCTGGATGGGATACCAGAGGGTTATTATTATTATTGTTATTATTATTGTTATTATTATTATTATTATTATTATTATTATTATTATTATTATTATTATTTGGTACCACTGTTTTTGTTGCTATTCTGTGAGAGCTTTGTGTAGCAATATTTGCAAAAGGCTAAGTAAACCAAGTTGAAGATAGAAAGACATGCATGCACTGGATACATGGTGTCCTATAAAATACACAGTTTACACTAAAAGAAGAGTAAAAGTATCAAACTAATCTTTCACTCCTACTTTCAGTATTATGTTTGTCTGTGGTATGGCTTGAAGAGAGCTGCTCAAAGAGTAAAAATTATGGCTTAATGAGCCATAATTAATGCATGGCCATCACAGTTCATGCATGTAGAAAGTGATGGCAATGTGCAAAGGAGTACAGTGTTCTCACCGGTGTGGGATATCCATATGGTATATACAGTAAACCATATGGACATGTTATCTATGTAAGCCACATGTCAACTTTATAAATGATTATATAAATGATGCATCTGGGGGTAGAATATGGGGAGAGTACTGCATGTACTGGGTAAAAAAGTGTAATAATAATACTAATACTAATAATAATAATAATAATGTTGTAATGTTATATTTTTCAGGTGATACATCACTGATAGTTAGCAATCATTTAATTTACTTCTTGGTAGCCAGTATGAGAACAAGTTGCACAGTGAATAACCTGCAATGTGCATTAGTATGTTTTTATCAGCAAATACACCTGATCTGTTGCAGATGCTTGTGCTAATACTGGCTTTCTTCAGCCAGAAATAAGCTACAAATTTACCTTATGAGGCAAAATAAGGGATGATATTTGCACATATAATAATTATGATAGAGTTACCATAACTAAAGTAAATGATCAGTTCTCATTTATTAAAAGGCGTGAACAAATATAAACTATTGAGCTCTTCCATCATATATGTGGACTGCTTTACAATAGCTTTGTGTTTGCCCAATGCATCGCTTTCTCAGTAGTATATGTGCATGACTGTACTTTCTCACTTGTGCGTGTGCTTGTGCAACCTGTGAGAGAAAGGTGGAGACAAACTGCTGTGTCTTAAATTGCTTACATCCGCAATGTCACAGCTAAACATCTGCCAGATGAAGCAGAGGAAACCTACGAGTCACAAACACTCTCAAAGAAAGGCAGCCATCTGTTCTGGCCTCCTGACACAGACAGTGTATACATGTGGGTTTACGGAAGCTCTGTTATCAATTCAATTAAAGTATCTTTGTGTATTTCAGGGCGAGTGGATGCAGTGATAATTTAGGAACATCATCGGAGGCTGAAGATGCTGTCGTCACTGTTCACTGTGCTGCGGGCCTTCACCGAGCTGTAAGATCAGCACTTCTTCTTATTTTTTTCCATATTAACCCTTTATAGGGCACTCTTTGAAAAACTCTGAAATTCAAAATTTCAACTTTTGTATGTTATTTGACATCATCATCTCCCTCTTCTTGACATAAAACATCTGAGCAGCACTTGCTAAAAAAACAGACATGCAATAAAACAACTGTAATAAGGTCATAAACTGACAAAAATTACTCATATTCACTATTTACAGCTTCAAAATATCTATAAAATCTCTCTGAATCGCTGTATAGTTTTATAAAAAACCAATATGCTTCTTGACCTCACTGAGGCACGGGATTGGTCCCATATTTAATATTTCTGGAAATTACCAAAAATAGTCACTTGCCTGATAAAGGGTTAATCCCTATTAGGGCATGATTAGGTGATCAGGATTAAAATCAGATTGGCTGCTTTTAGCAAATTCACTGCTTTATAAAACACTGTGTTTTTAGGAATTTATTCTGTTGAGTATCAGTCCTGTTCTCAGTCTACTATTTCACAATGCATGTGGTGAAGAACTTGTCCAAACATTTCTTGGAACATCACTGTCAATTCTTTGTTGCAAAGTGTACAATTTTATGATCATTTTATTTTTCCTCAGCTTCACATTTTCTGAGTTTCAGGTTTTAGTGGTATAAATTGACTGACTTGAATGAAATAATCTGTTGACATAAACCTGACAGGATGATTAGTGTGGTTGACATTCACATTCTTCCACTTCCAGTTCCTGTGTGTGTGTGTGTGTGTGTGTGTGTGTGTGTGTGTGTGTGTGTGCAACCCACATGCCACACATCCTACATCACATAACTGGAAAAAATCTTTTACTTTACTGTGGGATTTAGCGATTTTCTTTTTTTTTATAATTTCATTTTTCAAGAAGGTTTTGCACAGAAAAAAGTAGGATAACAACAACATTTAAAGAGGGGTGTATGCAATCAAATCAAATACAATAACAATATACAGGGAAATACAGTTTCATTAAGAAAAGAGAATATATTAATTAAAAAAAAAAAAAGATTTACACAAAATCTGGTCATCTTAATGTCCTCCATTTCTCCCATATTTTATCAAATCTATCATTTTGGAGTCTGTTGTAAAATGTGATTTGCTCCATGACAAACCCAAGTAGACAACATGATACCAGTCTTCCAGGGTTGAGGCATTTACATTCAACCAGTTTTTAGTAATAGCTTTCCGAGCATTTCTGGGATTTAGCTATTTTCATACCAAAAGTCACATCTCTACATGCAAATGTTCAACAAAAGCAGGGCCACATAAACACTACTGTTACATCCTGAACTTAGCGCTGCCTTGAGTAATTGTGTTTAATTTAACCCATAAAGACCCAAACACCCACCGGCAACCAAAACCATCTACTGATCTACAGTGTTTAATAACTAATGAACCACTAAACCTATTAATACGCTGAAATAATTAGTGTAAAATGCAGTTTGTCATCTTTTCATGGTCATCAGATATGACCCATTTGGAAGTTCAGAGGCTCCATAGTCAACGTGGAAACACCGTCATCTTCTACAACATTGATTCACCTATAAAACCCACAGAGCTGGATCAATGACAGTGGATGGACACATTTATTTTATGTTCAGTTATTGATGAGTTTGCTGAAAAAGTCATTTTTTTCATCAGTTTTCTCTGTTTTTGATATAATATCCCTCAACCTTAAACGGAGCTATTATAAACATCTATATGATCAGAGAATTATAGGAAAATACCTGACTTTTGCTGAAAAAACACAACATACAGAGGATAATACTATCCTCCTGAGACCCAGTAAGTAAGCATGTTTTCCATTTTACATTAAATAGTTGCCTTAATTGGAAACAGCATGATGGAATGGTTTTTTCAGATACATTTTTTACCTCCGCCAAGGAGGTTATGTTTTTGCTGGCGTTGGTTTGTCTGTCTGTTTGTCTGTGTGCAAGATAACTCAAAAAGTTATGGACGGATTTGGATGAAAATTTCAGGAAATGTTGATACTGGCACAAGGAACAAATGATTAAATTTTGGTGGTGATCGGGGGGGGGGGGGGGGGGGGGCGGACACTGATCTGCCATGGCGGAGGTCTGCGCTCTCTGAGTGCTTTTTTAGTTTATTTTGTTTTTTCATATAATGTCGTTTTCAGTGGATTTTTTAATTTTTCATTTTTTTCATGAATAAAGCTGTAAAACTCTTGTCCACTACAGAGGACAAAAATGCATTGCTGGGTCTCAAGAGGTTCTAATAAATGTTGATCATCGCGTAGGAAAGGCTAAATAAAGACAAAAATTAATTTGGGAAGTGCCACAAAAGAAGCATTGGGTCTTTATGAGTTAAAGAAGCACAAACAAGACACATTTCCACTCTTCCAGAACGATAATAAGTTCAGTCAGACTTTTCTCCAGCAGTGATACAGCAGTAAAACAAATTATAAAGTCTGTTTATAATACCAATATTTGATATATAAACTGTTCATGTTAATGGGATTATTTTCTTCTACTGTACATTAATAGAGGTCATACAGGTTTCAGTCTACATTTTTTGAATGTGTCGTAATACCTTCCCTCCCCTCCACATGGGGGCATACTTCTATGTTCTGCCCCCTTAACAGCTGTCTAGGGTCTGAGGGTGATTACAACACTTAATTGTCATCATTTATCATCAGAACCCAAATCGGTGTTCCCCAGGGATTCATCTTAGGAAGAGAGAAAGGGAGGAAAATGAAAAGGCAAGCACTTCTGTGTGCACAGGGACTGCTGAGGCAGAGAGCTGGCCATAAAACACTAATGGATGCCAGGCTGCTGAGAGAGCACAGGCTTCCAAGAGACATCTCATCATCTGCAACAGCACCGATGTCTCAGCAGCACTGCCCGTATAACAGGTGTCGCAACCCAAGAGTCAGTCAAAAAATAAATGGGACAGATGGTGAAAAGAGTGGGAGCATGGTGTGTTTTATGTAATATTACTGGGGAGGCGGGAGAGGAGGAATGGATGTTTTGTTATTGGTAAGTTGACATCAACAGCAGTGGAGGTTGAAATAATGTGTTATTGGCTGTGCTGCCACTGGTGATTTGTTTGCACTTAGCAATGTTTATTTTTTTTCAGTTTTCTGTGTCATTCATAAGACCCAGCACAGACCGGGAGCCTGTATTTTAAAGCAAGTTAAACAGATGTCTTTCAGTTCCCCAGCTTGACTAAACAAAACATTTGCAATCAAGCCAAAAGTACAACAAAGATAGGTATCTGCTCCCTCTGTTATGAGTGCAATCACAGAAAAGGGTGGTTTTGACATCAGGTCATCAATGGCAAACACTTTATGGTCAAAATTAGCTGCATATATCTCATAAAAATAACAAAGTTTAATTTTAAACAGGAATGTAAACATATAATACAAACTAAAACCAAATGCTACAGCAGCAAAAGCCAAGAAACAAAGACAAAACAAACTGTGTGAATAACAATCAATATCACATCATTCAAACATGAGTCCATCTGACCATAAATACTATTGTTTAGTCTTTTAAAGTAATGAATTCTTGTTTCATTATTACTATTTCAGTTCAGAGTAAGCAAAGGAGAATTATGAACATAACATGCTGTATACTTTTATACCCCTCAGCCAAATATAATATAAGATTCTGATGAAAGTTACTGTCCTATAATTTAGATTAGATTGTGTTTGTGTAAAACTTATTACATGCATATTTATATTTGAAAGCACTCAGATATTATAACTGCACAGGGCCATTTGACCTTGAAAAAAGTAGGTCAAGGTCACCTATTTTCAGTAGGCTTCTGCTCCATGACAAGATGCATCCACAGTAATTTTGGTGCAGATATCTCAGTGCATTCTTCAGATAATGTGATTACATCTTTGAATGGACAGACAAGATGGATAGAGGGACAGACGACAAAACAGTTTCAATACCCCTCAGCTGAGGGGTAAAAACTGAACTGAAAACATGGCAAACTCACTGTTAAATATATTATCAACAAATCATATGCTTTAGAGCTTTGATCGTTCTGTTTTATGGTTATATATAAAATTTTATCACAAAGGAAAGGGTTTAGGTGGTCTATACTATCCTTCCTCACAAATCCTCTCTAAATCTGAGAGTTTTGTTTCTTTTTGTTTTCACACACTACGCTCTGTGGGATCTTTTGGGAGAATTATTTACTCAGTAACAGTCAGTACACAATGCTTTCAGTTAGGTTAAGTTGTCTTGGAGATGAACCCGAGTAAGAGGTAAGAGAACTACCTTTGTTATTCAAAAAATTCCAGAGAAGTTATAATCATTTAATCCTTATTTCCTCATAGACATAGTTTAAAGTAGAAAAAGGCTGTAAGAATGTGATATGAATGACAATGTTTGTTAATACTTATACCAAACCATGATCTAAACGTAATCCTATGCAAAGCAGTTTTATTCCTAATCATAAACACTTATGGGAGTCAGGAAGGAATCTCAAATTACAAGGAGGTTATACAGCATATATCTATGGTGTGCAGAAATGCACCAGAGCCACAGAAAAATGAATGTGTACAACAGGAGTGGGGACCTACAGAAATTGTCTCTATTACCGGATAAATGCTGTCAAGGACATTTCATTTAGCCTTCCAGTAAGATGTATGACCCACTCCATCTTAAATAGTCACTGCTGAGGAAAACCCACAAAATGCTCATCCATGACTACATGAACACCAACATCGTGCAGATGTTCAGATGAGCTTCAAGGCATTGCTCTGAAGGACAGACATGAGAAATGTTGAAGGGCATCACAAACACCTGCCTTAGATACTCTGATATCATCTGGGACAGACTGAAGTAGGGCAGAAGATAATTGTAGGTCAAATTGTACTTTGGGAGAACAGCTTGGCTGCCACGCGATTTTTATTTTAACCATCCTCACTGTATATATTTGTATGAGTACTAAATATAAAAACTATCATCTACATAAGCACAGAGAAAAATCAAAGTCACGACCATAAATATACTGCGGCTATTATTGCTGAATGTCGGTGCTCACTTTTACATTCTGTTAAAGTCAAACCTGTTGAACCCTAAAATGTTTATTAGACAGCATATTCTGAAATTCCCCAAATAAAACAGTGATTTAATATCATCAACTAGACTAGAGTCAGCACTCATCCCGCTTGAAATCCTGAGTCAAGCATTTGGCTCACGGTCTTTGAGAATTTAACAGCAATCCACGCTGCCTGGCTTCAAGCTGAACAGAACACAACAGTTGTACTCAGCAGTGATCCTGGTACACCCAAAGCTGATAATATTTTTTGGCCCAACGGCTATCACTCCTAGATATACTGTGGATGCTTTTGCCTCATCAGAAATAATCTCAAATCAAGAACTCTTCATGAAAGTATGGGAAG